>NC_083576.1:21185605-21313105 GCF_027579695.1 Neoarius graeffei | reverse complement strand
TAAGGAAGAGTTTGGTGCAAAATCGGATGTACACAGTCGTTCCCGTATACCAAATGCTGTCCATCAGCGATGACATGTTTGTTGTCCAGAGTTTGCTTCTTTAGTGTTACACCTGAGCTAAAAGACTAATGTAGCTAACAAGTAATGCAAGTCGACACCATAACAATGTGGTGCTTGAAGCTTTCCTTTAACAGCACGTCCTGTTGTGTTTCATTCCTTGTATACAACAGATGTGTGTCAACAAGTACATTTTTCTCGTTCATTAAAAGATGACACATGATACTTTTTATCCATTTATAGTTACTTTCAGTGTTGTGGAACATCCATGAAACGTGTTAATTCCAAGTTAGTTATGTACATTATAGCACCTATAACTAGTTGTTCCCTTACCAGTCTCTTTTTTTTTTTTCCCTCTTTCTTGATGTAGCTTGTAAGCTTGTCATGTTACCAAGAGATTACAAAGCCATCTGTCCTGAAAATTGTCCTGTGTGCGTATTCAGCTTTACCTCTGACTCTGACAAAGTACTGACGCTAAAGACTCGTTCCAAAAGTGTTACATAAACATTTCCTTCAAGAAAGCTTCAATAATTATAGTGTATGTAAATGAGCGATACCTTGGCAATGGCATAGCTGCATACTGGTGTTTGATCCAGAGTTATTAGCTTTTTAATAACATTTGCTAATGAGTATTCAGACATTTAGGTTCTTTCTTATAGCAGAGCTCTGTACTTAAGACTATGTACTTGCGTGGTAATGCATCCACCTGATTTTTGATGGCTTTTGTGACTGTATGATGTCCGTACGTGTGTGTACCACCACCACCACCACATGGAACCTGATTATAAGTGCAAGGCAGCGTATCTCATAAACACTTGAGCACCGGACAACGAAATTTGTATCTTTATTTACAGAAGCTAGGCAGGTTTGTATCCAGTGTTTATTTTTTTATTTGCTTTTTAAAAAATAACGTGGGATTATTTACTAGCACATTTTATGGAAAATATTCATTACCGTTTCTTATAACATTGGTTAAAACAGTTTTATTAGTCCACTAGCTTGTTGGACAGTTGACAGTTTCTGTCATGTAAGGGTGATAGACGAATGTAATCAGAGGAAGAGATTGATTGAAAACATGCTCGCAAACAGATCCAAAATGCAGAGTCGAAAAACAGGCAGTGGTCAAGTGAGGCACAGATAGGATATCAGAGGTAATAAAATACTTGCCGTCCAAAAACACAAACGGGGTCAAAACCAGAAAAGTGATAACAAAATGCAAGGCTTAGTAACATAATGTCAGATACAGGACAGAGAGTGTATACTTCATAAAGTCTGTGTGTTACTGAGAGTCTTTATGTATGCGCTGTGATTGCACTCTAATCAGGAACAGGTGCATGGTAATTAGTCCTAATGGCGCTGTGCACGCATTGCAGTCTGCGGCTGTGCGCTCAGAGCGCCATCATGTGTGCACGTGAGAGATGTAACCGGACATAAGTTTGACACACAGTTTGATATTCGATGGTAACTATATAGTAATGATGTAAAGTGAAAGCGCTGGTTCACTGCTGTCCACCAGGCACCCAGCAGAGTCACACCATAATAAGTCATGGTGTTGTTTCTGGCGCATGGTATGCGATGTCAAAGAAAGGAAGAAATATGTATTTGTAACTGCAATGCATATCTCATTAGCTCATCTGCCCGACACGCGATGAGCTTATGCCACCGTGTTTTATCTGTTGTCCGACGTCATCCACATTTCACGAAAATCACTTCTCTCTCAATTCTTTCTGGCAGGAAGGTAGGGGTACCTAGGGTGCATGTAACGTCTACCCAGATTTGCTTAATTACAATTATTAATGAAGTTATGGACTAATTAAGCCTTAACAAGCAGTTCAACAAAAATCGCTTCTTCTTGGTCAATTCCTTGCCATTTTGGATTCTTTATCGCAAATAGGTAGGTATTTCTAGGGTGTATATAGCTTCTATATATAGCTTGTATATAGTGTATATAGCTTGCAATGTTTTATTGCGCAAGGTGGCCCACTTTAAATCGTTCCTTCTGGACTAGACTGGGCCAGAGTGAGCTACGCCATCATTGATGGTCTCGTTATAATATCACTATTATTAGCTCATCCGGCCAACAGGCAATGAGCTTATGCCATCATGTGTTGTCCATCATCCGTCGTCCGTCCCGCATCATCCACATTTCACGAAAATCGCTTCTTCTCCCTCAATTCTTCACCGATTTTGATTCTTTTTGGCAGGAAGGTAGGTCTGCCTGGGGTGCATATTAGCCTCTATCCATCTCATCTCATCTCATCTCATCTCATCTCATCTCATTATCTCTAGCCGCTTTATCCTGTTCTACAGGGTCGCAGGCAAGCTGGAGCCTATCCCAGCTGACTATGGGCGAAAGGCGGGGTACACCCTGGACAAGTCACCAGGTCATCGCAGGGCTGACACATAGACACAGACAACCATTCACACTCCCATTCACACCTACGGTCAATTTAGAGTCACCAGTTAACCTAACCTGCATGTCTTTGGACTGTGGGGGAAACCGGAGCACCCGGAGGAAACCCACGCGGACATGGGGAGAACATGCAAGCTCCGCACAGAAAGGCCCTCGCCGGCCACGGGGCTCGAACCCGGACCTTCTTGCTGTGAGGCGACAGCACTAACCACTACACCACTGTGCCGCCCTAGGCGCCATCCAAATTTGCATAAGTGCAATTAATAATAAAGATATGGAGTAATTAAGCCCAAACGAGCAGTTTCCACACACATTGCTTCTTCTCCCTCAATTCTTCATCGATTTTGATTCTTTTTGGCAGGAAGAAGAATCAAATATGGGTACCTAAGGTGCATATAACGTCTACCCAGATTTGATTTCTCACGGGGCTGGCATGAGCTACGCAGTCATTGACGGTCTCATTATTGGTATCACTGTCACAAGACAATGCAGCAATTTATCTCTTCAGGCTGATTTAGCGCCCTTGCAAATATTTTGCTCATACACTCATTAGGAGCTCTGCTTTGAGGTACTGCATCAATATCTGTATTATCTCACTGCATAGATTTACAGATTGTCATGTTCAGTTTTAACACTTTTTGCAACAACCTGTAAGGTATTATTTGGTTTCAGATTCTTCAGCTCTCTGGTGTTTGTAGAAGTCGATTCAAATTTTATGATGGTGAATGCTATCATTTCCTTTGATAGGTAATGCAACCAATGACTTGTAAATGTCGCATCAATGTTGCACGTTTGTTTAGTTATTTATAAACGCAGCATTAAACATTATAAAGATGTAAAGTTATTCTTATGAAACGATTACAGTTGTAGGTTTGCGTTGATTTTGGAATATCATTGATGCATTTACATACATGTAGTTTTAACAGATGACTCCATACAGGGGTTTTTCTAGAAAAATTTATTATGAGGGCGCTCACCATGGCGGGGGGGGTTGTCCCCCCCCTGCCGTGCGAAGCCTTTGAAAAATTGAGGCTACAATGGGACATTCTGAGGCTATCTGACAGGGAAATTGTAACAAATTGTCAACATTGAAAAAGAAAAGTAATCTTCTTCTGCCCCGGACAGTCTTTGGCTTTCTTCCGCTTCGTGCCGCGGGATGACATCTTTAAATGCCCAAGTGTCAAAAAAAAACAACTCGCGAACTACTTCTGTCAAAAAACTCCTGCGCCGGTGGGTGAAAGGTCATTCAGTCTCGAGAAATCTCGCTCTACAAGTCAACTGACCTTGTATGTAACCCATGTCAAATCTCACGAGAGCAGCCGCGACAAGTAAACAACATGGCGCCTCAGTCTGGAAAACGCCAATTCGGATTGTTTTTGCACCGTCTGGCAGTGTATCTACTATGATTGGAATATTTTTGGAGTAATTATAACGTATTTGATGATCAGACACATTGTCACGTGGTGTTGCTGGGATGTTTTCACAGAGAAAAGATCATTTTGAGAAAGATTGCATGTTGTGCAGTAGCATATAAGTGCATGGCCTAAGTGTGACTTGGGGTTCAATCGGCATTTCAGTAAGGGGGCGCACTCCGAGAGTAAGAGGGCGCAGCACCCCTGTTCCCCGGTTTAGACGAAAGCCTGCCATAGTTTGTGTTTGTGGGAAGGATTTTGAATTAGCAACTTCCTTTGCTTGTTAGCTGCAGCAGTTGTGTGGCTCCAGTGCAAAACAAAAGAAGCAAACGTCTGACACCAAACGTGTCTTGGCTGATTGATAACATTCGAGGTACAAGGGAAATTTGTACTTGCTCCATTACCAAGTGTTGTTTTGTGACAAATTGATAATAACTACTTCTCCTTCCTGAATTATCTGGTCAGTGGTATAAGGGCACATCGATATTGTCATTTTTCTGTTTTGTTTCAATGCCCTTATGTCCACTTTTTTTCTCCCTTAACTCTCACCTTACGGACACACTTTAACTCATCCTCTACATCCTCTGTGTGTGTGCGCTCTGACCTACGTTTCCTTCATTTCCTTTATTTCTACACCATCTGTATCCGTGCATGCGTGTATGTGCAGTTATAGGATTATAGTTGTCATAGTAACTGTCTTTTGTCCTGCGATAGATGGACAGTCAGTCATGAGGGGGCGTGTCTCATGTGTTTAGTGGAACTACAGTCAGAGCAGAAAGAGAAGATTGTGCTGCGTACAAGACTGGTTTGTTCACTCTGAAAAGGCCAAGGTGGAAAGATAGAGTTTCAGGGCTTTATTTGTTTCTCTACACTTCTGAATGTGTGCATTTGTGCACATTTTCTGGGTTGAATTGCAAAGAACACTTCTTGTACTTCAGCGTGACTTTGGAAGAGAATACAAGAACATAGTGCACATAAAGGCCGTCACGTCTGTTTCTTGCTAAAAGTGAAACAAACTCTTGCTTAAGGTCCTCAAGCCATCAGAGAACCAAGTATGTAAGGATGTGCCACTGGGAAACCTCCCAAAAGATGAGGAAATAGAAGGTAGAAGAGAAAAAAGGGTCCAAAACACTGGAAACATTCTACACTAGTCTGATTTTGCCTTTTATTCTGGTTTTATTTAGTGATTAAAAAAAATCTATTAAGCTTGAAGCCCTGGATAAGAGATATTAAATTACCTCTTTTAAGGCTTGACATGTCTGCCATGTTTGTCACTTTACAACCCCGATTCCAAAAAAGTTGGGACAAAGTACAAATTGTAAATAAAAACGGAATGCAATAATTTACAAATCTCAAAAACTGATATTGTATTCACAATAGAACATAGACAACATATCAAATGTCAAAAGTGAGACATTTTGAAATTTCATGCCAAATATTGGCTCATTTGAAATTTCATGACAGCAACACATCTCAAAAAAGTTGGGACGGGGCAATAAGAGGCTGGAAAAGTTAAAGGTACAAAAAAGGAACAGCTGGAGGACCAAATTGCAACTCATTAAGTCAATTGGCAATAGGTCATTAACATGACTGGGTATAAAAAGAGCATCTTGGAGTGGCAGTGGCTCTCAGAAGTAAAGCTGGGAAGAGGATCACCAATCCCCCTAATTCTGTGCCGACAAATAGTGGAGCAATATCAGAAAGGAGTTCGACAGTGTAAAATTGCAAAGAGTTTGAACATATCATCATCTACAGTGCATAATATCATCAAAAGATTCAGAGAATCTGGAAGAATCTCTGTGCGTAAGGATCAAGGCCGGAAAACCATACTGGGTGCCCGTGATCTTCGGGCCCTTAGACGGCACTGCATCACATACAGGCATGCTTCTGTATTGGAAATCACAAAATGGGCTCAGGAATATTTCCAGAGAACATTATCTGTGAACACAATTCACCGTGCCATCCGCCGTTGCCAGCTAAAACTCCTATAGTTCAAAGAAGCCATATCTAAACATGATCCAGAAGCGCAGACGTCATCTCTGGGCCAAGGCTCATTTAAAATGGACTGTGGCAAAGTGGAAAACTGTTCTGTGGTCAGACGAATCAAAATTTGAAGTTCTTTATGGAAATCAGGGACGCCGTATAATTCGGACTAAAGAGGAGAAGGACGACCCAAGTTGTTATCAGCGCTCAGTTCAGAAGCCTGCATCTCTGATGGTATGGGGTTGCATTAGTGTGTGTGGCATGGGCAGCTTACACATCTGGAAAGACACCATCAGTGCTGAAAGGTATATCCAGGTTCTAGAGCAACATATGCTCCCATCCAGACGATGTCTCTTTCAGGGAAGACCTTGCATTTTCCAACATGACAATGCCAAACCACATACTGCATCAATTACAGCAGCATGGCTGTGTAGAAGAAGGGTCCGGGTACTGAACTGGCCAGCCTGCAGTCCAGATCTTTCACCCATAGAAAACATTTGGCGCATCATAAAACGGAAGATACGACAAAAAAGACCTAAGACAGTTGAGCAACTAGAATCCTACATTAGACAAGAATGGGTTAACATTCCTATCCCTAAACTTGAGCAACTTGTCTCCTCAGTCCCCAGACGTTTACAGACTGTTGTAAAGAGAAAAGGGGATGTCTCACAGTGGTAAACGTGGCCTTGTCCCAACTTTTTTGAGATTTGTTGTTGTCATGAAATTTAAAATCACCAAATTTTTCTCTTTAAATGATACATTTTCTCAGTTTAAACATTTGATATGTCATCTATGTTCTATTCTGAATAAAATATGGAATTTTGAAACTTCCACATCATTGCATCCTGTTTTTATTTACAATTTGTACTTTGTCCCAACTTTTTTGGAATCGGGGTTGTAGCTTGATTTCAAACCAAGAGCACATTAAAAAAAAAAAAGGTACCTGTACTAGCCTACACTCGTCTTTCTTCCCTTTGCATTGTCTTGCTAGCTAGCTAATTAACAGTTCTATAATAAGGCGCTGGCAGCAGGGCGCTTTTCGGTGCAATGTGGCAGATGAACCCAACAGGGTCAATGGCACACCACCAGATGACATGAGGAAGAGCCACTCAAATGGCCAATGGGTGGCATCACTCGGCAAGTCAGTTATCACTATGGGGTAACTTCCATACCCGTCAGATGTGTGGCACTTTTGCGCACCACTTGGCATCAGGTCGGAAGGTCCAGAGAGACAACACAATGGGGGCATCACATCATTTGTCTTACCTTCTTGTGCAAGGCACTTCGCTAGGAGAGGAGAATAGTATATGAGAGCTCACGAGGCCAGGCATTCCATGGCAGCTCGGCCAGGCCATTTGTGCCGCCACTGCAGACGGCTCTGTCGCTCTGGTGCGGGCCTCGTGGCCCATCTGCGTTTCTGCACATCCTAATGAAGCAGTCATCATTGCTAGCGATGGACAGCTGATGATGACTACGGAGTAATCAGTAATCTGAAGGCACTTGAAAAATTCCATCACCACTATTTTCAAAACATCTTAAATATCACCTAGGAAGACAGAAGAACCAACGTTTGGTGTGCTGAACGAAGCAAAAACAATAAGCATTGAAGCGTTTGTCATTTAAGAACTTACAAAAATGGAGCAGTCATGTTGTTGGAATGAAAGCTGAACGTCTGCCAAAGCAAATTTTCTACTTCCAGCTTAAACAGGCAGACAACAACCGAAGAGATTCAAAGGCGTCTTAAAAGCCAATGAAGAAATGTAACATTGAAGCCAACAACTGGGAAACCAATGCCAAGGGCAGGAAGCTCTGGCAAGCCATCATCAGAGAAGGAACAGCAACTTTCAAAGCTAACAGATGTGCAGAAGAAAATGGAAAGAGTGGAAACAGCAACCAAAGCCCAATCTGCTACCTGGAACTACAGGTCCTGAATGTGGAAGAATGTTCAAAGCCAAGATTGGACTTATAAGCCACCTGAGAGTCCATAAGTAGACCAGTGGAATGCAATATTTCGTTTGGAAAACAGTTTTCAAAATGGCGGCACTGACACCTGACTGACACTTCACATTTCGAAGTCTTGCACAAGTCTCGTGAAGCTCGCGTGGATAAGCAATGC
The DNA here is from genome assembly GCF_027579695.1 of Neoarius graeffei. Classification (NCBI taxonomy): domain Eukaryota; kingdom Metazoa; phylum Chordata; class Actinopteri; order Siluriformes; family Ariidae; genus Neoarius; species Neoarius graeffei. Next base: position 21,305,124 of record NC_083576.1, on the reverse strand, counting down.
CTGCTGTGGACCAAACGAACTAAATTCAACATGGCTAAAAAACGAATAGGCCGATAAGTATATTTAATTGCAATTAGTTGCCAATACGAGTTACGATATAAGGTTACTAAAACCGAAAACATAATTGAATAACACGTTAATTAAGAAATAAAGCAAGTTTAAAAATGACTTCAGTTCCCTTTTAATCAAGATTCGTATATTCTATATTATTATAGCCACATTCACTGGATATGAGCAATCGCGTACTCTGATTACTATTAGGCTATCAGCTCACCTACCATGAGGAGAGAAAAACAAAATGGCGGCGCGTGTTGCTGAACCAACCGAGGGCGAAATAAAAACTCAACTCAAAAACAAAACCCCAAAAATGATCAAGTATTGAAAAGAAATAGAAATGGCTAAAAGAATATAGTCCCTCCCCCCAGTATCTCCAGTTCTACATTCCAGCCCAGTAGGTGGTGGTGATGCATCTTTAAGTTGGTCTACCAACCGCCAAAAAACCCTAAAGACGACACCCCCCCCCCCCCCCCCCCCCCGTAAAAGCAACAAAATGGAATGAAAGTATTTGATAGTAAGAAAATTATCTTTTTTTTCAAGAATTATTATTATTATAATTATAGCATTTTTTTCACAAATTGCTACTGTCATTTTACCAGTTTGTTTACATTCTAAGCGGAAATGATTTTGTCGGACATTTTGTATAAAGTTTTTACTTGTCGAGTTTTCAAATAATAAAAATGCTCGGTTTCTCAAAATCCAGTGAATGTGGATAGAATAAAACAGTTATTCCACTCAAACTTGTCATACATAGCTTGTAGCCTACTTGGTGCTACACGCCTCGTCAGCTATCAGCTCACGTACGACTTGATTCCATGGAATAACCATTAATTATTAGTGCAGTAGTTTAGGATAAATAGCTGTCAATGTTATGTGCTTGCTGGTTAGTTAACTCAGTAGTTGCAGTGCTAGTTACAGGTTTTGAGATTTCTAAGGGTTCAAAATGAGCTTTGGAAACATTAATGGAATCATCTACACCACAGTGTGTTGAGGCTTGACATGAGCTGCTAATGTATACCAAGAGTCCATGCTACCTTGCTAGCTAGCTAGTTAACAGCAGCCTGTGTGTCTTTTTTGTGTCCTGAAACACCTTTTGGCTCAGTTTTGTTTGTTTGTTTGTTTGTTTGTTTGTTTGTTCGTTCCTCGGTACAAAAATTGCCTCTGAAATTTTGTATTTATTCATTTGATTTGATTTATTCATGGGCAAGCCATGGTCTAAAGATTAGAGAAGCTGCTTTGGGACCAAAAGGTCACCAGTTTGATTCCCTAGACCAGCAGGAATGGTTGAAGTGCCCTTGAGCAAGGCACCTAACCCCCAACTGCTCCCCAGGGTACTCTGGGCATGTTGTACATCGCTCTGGAGAAGAGCGTCTGTTAAATGCCAGTAATGTAATGTCATGATTAACATTCAGTATTTATATGCTCACAATGTTTTTTAAAGCAAGTGCACTTAATGCTATGCTATTATGGCTAGTTATCTACAATAATTAGGTAGTTTCAGTGCTGGGTGTAAGGTGAGGGGGAAATAGCCCTGAAGCTATCTTTATATTATGTATTTTTCCTCTACGTCATTGCAAAGCAGTCAAGTCTTTAAAAAAAAAAACTTTCCAATGTCACCGATGGAATCATCTACATCATCCCATACCATCATGCCATACCGTCTTTTATAAAGTCAAAAGTATTTTCTGTAAAGCTGCTTTGCGGCAATGTCTGTTTTTAAAAGCACTATACAAATAAACTTGACTTGAAACTTAAAGTCAATGTCCCTCCCGTGCCAGGACCTGGTCTTCCCAGGCAGTCTCCAGGCCCTTAGCGCATTGGGCAGCACTAATCTCCATTTCAGTAGTCCTCGATCTCTCACCTATTACATACCGTAGCTAGGGTTACAGTGGGGGCCTAGATCTCTGGTAACCACAAGAGTTTGACTCCCTACTTGCATCTATATTGCAGCGTGCCCCACCTGATGGCGGTAGGTACCATTTATACGATGATATGAGTAGAACTTAGGATCTCCTGGTCAAGAGGCGAACATGCTAACCTTTCGTAGAGTGCGTCTTTCTTAAATCAAGTCCTTGATAAAAAATTGACCTGTTCTGGCCTGCACTTATCTTTTTTTTTTCATTGCCTGTCTTTCTCATATCTCTTCTTTAGCATCAGTCTTTCCACTGAAATCCTTGGTGGTGCGCTCAATAAAGTGAGCACAGAGTGAAACTATGCAGCCTGGCAGAGTGATGATGGAAACATAGAGCAGGGGGTTTTTTTTTTGTTTTTTTTTTTTGACAGGTGATTGGGGAGGAGAGAGAGAATAGTTATCAGGTTTGGTGATCTTGTACGCTTTGGAATTCGTTTGAGGGATTGAGGGATCACTGCTGTTGTACTTTAGCGCATTAAAACGCTCCAACTACTTCAGAAGCACAAGGAGGTCATAAGTATGCAGACGACAGGGTTGCCAGGTCTGTAGTTTTCTCACAGGCTTATGTTGCTGCCACAGGTTGGGGAACGTTGAACGTTGTGCATACATTACATTAATTATATCAATGTTTTCGTTTCGCAATCCAACCGGATAAGCTGCAGGAAACTATAAATGCATAGTTTATTATGTAAATGTGGTCTGTGTTTGAGTCAGTGTTCTGAATTAACAGGTGAAATGGCGTATTAGTATACTACATATAACTAGTAAATTCATAGGAGTATTTATAGTACAGTGGACACAGACTCATTGAAACTGGACAGTTCAAGACTGGAAAAGACCAGACGATGTTTATCCAATCTTCATGTGTCTAGTTTCAGGGAGCCTGAGCCCACTGTAGCCCCAGATTCCTCTTCTTGGCTGACAGCAGTGGAACCTGATGTAGTCTTTTCCTGTTGTTGCCTGTCTGCCTTAAAGTTCTGTGTTTTCTGAGATGCCTTTCTGTCCGGCATGGTTGTAAAGAGTGGTTATTTGCGTTACCATAGACATTCTGACAGTTCAAACCAGTCTGGTTATTGTCCTCTGACCTCTACCAACAAGGTGTTTCCGCCTACAACACTACAGCTCGCTGAATGTTTTGTATTTATTTTATTTTGTTTTTGAACCATTATGTGGAAACTCTGTAGTTATTTGTGCATGAACATCCCAGCAGTTTCTGAATTACTCAAACCAGCTTGTCTGGGACCAACATCCATGCCAGGGTCAAACTCGCTCTGATCCAGACTTGTGGGACCCGAGTCCGACTTGTGCCCTAATTTTAAGGACTGGTGACGTGACTCGGACTTGAGCACTGATGACTCGGACTTGGACTCAGACTCGTGCGTTAAATGCATTTGGACTTGTAAATTGTAGACAAGGACTCAGAGTTTTGTAACGTGGCATACATTCATTTTTATACTAATTTCGTGCAAGAGAATGCACGTTCACCTGTTCATACGTCACGTTCAGGAACAAACTAACGTTAATGGCGCTAAAATGCCTGGAGAGAACGTCCCTAGGATTGTCCGCTTTGCTTATACAGACTTCTCGTGCAGTGAGGAAAAAATGTACTGCTATGTGTTCCATATGTAAAGAGCTATCGAGGAGACGACGGGGACAACCTCGAACTTCAATCGTCATTTGGCAAGACTCCACCCAGAGAAGGAAGTGACGTGGTATATTCATTGCTCTGTTGATAGCGGGGCTTGCTTGCTGAGCGATGAACTAGCTAGTGTTAACCCTCTCTCATGTTATTTGCCCTGTTGATAGTGGACGGGGCTTGCTGAGCGATGAACAAGCTTTTTATCTGTAGCCTATTAACTAGAATGGGGTAGTCAAGCAGGAACGTTAGTCCAACATAGTAGCAGAGATGCTTTTATATAAAGGCAGCAACAGCCACCGTCAAATGGTGCGATTGGAGACTTGTTCTCGGACTCGACTCGGATCAATAGTGGACTCGACTCGAAATTTTCTTTAATGACTTGAACACTGGGGACTCGAGACTGGACTCAGACTTGAGGCTTCTGGCCCTTTTCCACTACCCTTTTTCAGCTCACTTCAGCCCGACATGGCTCGCCTTTCGACTACGTCAGAGCGGCGTGACTCAGCTCGCTTCAGCCCTACTCAGCACCCAAAACTCGCACTGTTTTGGAGTAGGGCTGAAGCGAGCCAAACCGAGCTGAGTGGGGCTAGGGGCGTGAGGAGACACTCCCCTGTGCACTGATTGGTGAGGAGGAGTGTCCTCACATGCCCACACACGCCCTGCGAGCACGCTGGGATCTGTAAACACCGTAAACCCGGAAGAAGAATAATTACGAATTACGAGAATTTCTGAAGCCTTATGCGCCTCGCCTCGCCTCATCTATACGCTCTTGCCAGTATCTGTTGGCGTTGTCGGTGACAACAAGCCACAGCACCAAGACCAGCAACACTAACAACTCCATGTTTATTGTTTACTCTCTGGGTCGTGAGACTACCGCTTAAAAGGTCACTGATGTCACTGTTTGCGACATCACGTGACGTCCACCCACTTTCACTAACTCCACCCAATGTGTCCACCCCCTTCTAGCCAGCATGGTTCAGCGCGGTTGTAGTCGAAATGCAACCCCAACAGCCCCACTCAGCTCGACTCAGCCCAACTCAGCACGGCACGGCTCAGCCCAACTCGGCCGCGTTGGTAGTGGAAAAGCGGCATTAGTGACTCGACTACAACACTGCTCTGATCACATTTTTCTTCTCCGATTCAGATGTTTGATGTGAACATTAACTGAGGCTCTGGACTTGTGTCTACATGATTGTATGCACTGTGCTGCTGCCACATGATTGGCTGGTTAGATAATTGTTCAAATGTGCAGGTGTAAAGTGGCTGTTGAGTTTATTTTACACTGTCAGAAATAGGGGTAGAGTAGGAGTTCATTTCTATCCCCCAAGGTGTAGTCTGCACTAATGTACCCCCTTGGGCTCAGTATTGGACCTCAAGGTAACTATCGCTACGTTCACACTGCAAGGCTTAATGCTCAATTCCGATTTTTTTGTGAAATCCGATTTTTTTGTGAGGTCGTTCACATTAACAAATATATGCGACTTGTATGTGATCCTCGGTATGAACGAAAAGCGACCTAAAAGTGTTCCGCATGCGCATTGCAGGATACGACGACGTCACACGCAGTGAGCATGGCCAGTGTTTACGGAAGTAAAACCGCCCGGTTGCGGTATGACCCATCCAATCTAGCTTGAATAGCTGCATCCCCCCAAATGGAAATCAGCTCCCTAACCTCTGCGTCCCTCCATTGAGATGATTCAGAACCTTCACAGCCCGAAGCGTCCCTCGCATTGATGTCATGCGCAGGGGCGCAGATATGTTTTTTGAACTGGGAGGGACAAAAAACTGGGGGGGACAAAGCTGCCAGCAAACCAACCCCAACCCCGATATGCCTGTCAAACTTGTTGTTAGTAACCATAGCAACCAAGCTCGAGCTCGCAACCTGTGCAGTCTGCGCAGCTCAACCAACCGAATATCAGTCTTTGTTTTGTTTTATGTGAGTTGTTGCAACTATGTATACACTGCTGTGCACCTCAATAAACCGAATGGTAATTAGTCTTTTGATTTTTCCGTGAGGTTTGCCTTATGCAAAGAAAGACAGCATAGACGTTTTTTCCTCCCTATAAGTGGGGGGGACCGAACGAGGTGAATTTAAATCTGGGTGGGACGAGTTTCACCCTCTATCTGCGCCCGTGGTCATGCGCCATGTTGTTGTAACTTTTTTTGAGAGACCCGCTGCCTACTTCAGCGCAGAATAGTGACGTTTGTGGCTTGTTGATGACGTGCAAGTCGGATGAATGCGACCTGGCGGTTCAGACTGAAGTCGCATATGAAAAGATCGGATAGGAATCGGAATTAGGACCACATATCCAAACGGCCTGGGTCGGATTTGAAAAAATCGGATCTGTGTCGTTCATATTGTCAATAAAAGATCGGATACAGGTCACATATGGGCGAAAAGATCAGATCTGAGTCACTTCAGCCTGCAGTGTGAACGTAGCCTATATGTACCTTTTTACGGCCAAAAAGGTACATACATGATCCCAAGCAGTATCTAAAGGGTACACATAAGTACCTTAGAGGGTACTGCCCCAGTGACAAGCCACTGTACCCCTAAAGGTACAGTAATGTACTTTATTTTCTGAGAGTGTAATCACAATTTTGGAAGAGTCCAGTGTTTTGGGTTTTGGAACAGGACTGAGAAGGGAGGCTACACTTACCAGCGTTCATCTATTACTCATTTACTCCTTCCTCTCTCCCCCTCTTTCCGTCTCTGTTTTGCTACATTCCTCTCAATGCCGCTTCTTTTTATTGGAGATTAAAATAGGAACCTGAAAAGCTGAAGCTGTTATTTCAGGATGAAGACAAGTAATTCTTGTTTTCCCCCAAGAATTTTATTTATTGCTTTTTCAGATATTTCCAAAGTAGTAGACCATCATGAAATTATGAAGAGACAAAGTTTGACCCCATATTTAGCTCTTTGTTCTAAGGGTGATATTTGGTTTGTCCTGGTTTAGACTGAAACATTACTTGGCAAGAGGTGGAGTTCATAAGGCGGTTTGAATTCCGTCCTGCTAAGGAATAAAGAACCCTGGAGCATTCATAACTTTTGAAAGAAACATGAAGAGAAGATGCTCTCTTCCCATGTTTAATGTTTAGCGCCTAAAACCGAATAAAAGCAGGGACAATTCACTCCATTATTCCTGCTCCTGAACAGTGTGATCGAATAGATCAGCGAGATTGTGCAGATAAAGCTCTCTGTAAACATGTTGTACAGCTGCAGCCAACTGTGACAGATTTTGTGACTGGTGAGAAGTAGCACTGATCACGGCTTTCAGCTAATCATCAGTATAAATTCGGTTTGTTCAGAAGGGTTGAAAGGGCTGGTAGGTATAATGTCTACGTGTTTGTTACTTGTACGAAAATCTCCTAGGAAACTGGATATGTGCGAGTCACGGAGCATTGGGCCTCATGCAAGAACCACTCAAACGATTCATTCTTAATTGGCTTGTACAAGTGATTTAGGAGAACAATGCAGCATTCACCAATCTTCTTGTATTTTGAATTTTGTCTTCGACCCAAACACAACTTTACGAGTGGTCCAGACCTGCTGTAAGAGTCATGTGCAATTATTCTGCTGTTATCCAAACCTAAGTTTCTCACTAATTGATTGTGCATTTCATTATTTGAAGAGGTTTTGAATTTGGAAATCTTAGATACAGTGTCTTGCAAAAGTTTTCATCCACCTTGGGGTTTGTCATCCTGTTTTGTTGCCTTACAAGCTGGAATTAAAATGGATTTTTGGGGGGTTAGCACCATTTGATTTATACAGCATGCCCACCAATTTAAAAGGTACATTTTTATTTTTATTGTAACGCAAACAGTAATTAAGACGAAGAAACAGAAATCAGGAGTGTGCATAGGTATTCACCCCCCAAAGTCAATACTTTGTAGAGCCACCTTTTGCTGCAATTACAGCTGCAAGTCTCTTGATGTATGTCTCTATTAGCTTAGCACATCTAGCCGCTGGGATTTTTGCCCATTCCTCAAGGCAAAAGTACTGCAACTCCTTCAAGTTAGATGGGTTGCATTGGTGTACAGCAATCTTCAAGTTATGCCACAGATTCTCAATTGGTTTGAGGTCTGGGCTTTGATTAGGCCATTCCAAGACATTTAAATGTTTCCCTTTAAATAACTCCAGTGTAGCTTTAGCAGTATGTTTCGGGTCATTGTCCTGCTGGAACGTGAACCTTCATCCCAGTCTCAAACCTCTAGCTGACTCAAACAGGTTTTCCTCTAGAATTGCCCTGCATTTAGTGCCATCCATTTTTCTTTCAACCCTGACCAGCTTTCCTGTCCCTGCAGATGAAAAATAGCCCCACAGCATGATGCTGCCACCACCGTACTTCACTGTAGGAATGGTGTTCTCATGGTGTTGGGTTTGCACCACACATGGTGCTTCCCATGATGGCCATAAACTTCAGTTTTAGTCTTCTCTGACCAGATAATCTTCTTCCATGTGTTTGGTGAGTCTGCCACATGCTTTTGGGCAAACTTCAAACGTGTTTTCTTATTTTTTTTCTTTAAGCAATGGCTTTTTTCTGGCCACTCTTCCATAAAGCCCCACTCTGCGAGTGTATGGCTTAAAGTGGTCCTGTGGACAGATACTCCCATCTCCACTGTGGATCTTTGCAGCTCCTTCAGCGTTATCTTTGGTGTCTTTGTTGCATCTCTAATCAATGCCCTCCTTACCCGGTCTGTGAGTTTTGGTGGGCGGCCTTCTCTTGTCAGGTTTGTAGTGGTGCCATATTCTTTCCATTTTGATATAATGGATTTAATGGTGCTCCCAGGGATATATTTTTTTTTATGACCCAACCCTGATCTATACTTCTTCACAACTTTGTCTCTGACCTGTTTGGAGGCTCCTTGGTTTTCATGTTGCTTGCGTAGTAGTGTTGCAGAGTCAGGGTCCTTCCAGAACAGGGTGATTTTATACAGACATCATGTGACACTTCGATTGCACACAGGTGGATCTTAATCAACTAATTATGTGACTTATGAAATGAATTGGTTGGGCCAGCTCTTATTTAGGGGTTTCATACGAAAGGGGGTGAATACCTATGCACACTCCAGATTTCTGTTTTGTGTCTCTGCCCATCTTAATTACTGTTTGTGTCAATAAAAAAAAAAAAATTTCACCTTTAAAGTGGTAGGCATGTTGTGTAAATCAAATGGTGCTAACTCTCCAAAAAATCCATTTTAATTCCTGATTGTAATGCGACAAAACAGGACAAACACCAAGGAGGATGAATACTTTTGTAAGACACTGTACTTCATAATTATGTTGACATTATCCTGTTTGACTCTATAAATGTATTCATATCACATAACAGTAACAGTATTAATTTAAATTGATTTCTGATGCTATTTTGTAACAGGACAATATCAATACAAACATCTCCGCTGCAAAAAGGCTTAAATTATGCAGTAGTTTAAGGTTAATTGGATCTCTGAAAGAGAGGACTTCAGTCTCCGAAATCGTAAAGTACTTCTTTCCAGTCTTTGATGCCATTTTCATGAATCAACACCTCTTGACATACAGGGAAGGAAGCATAGCCTTGTATGGTATTACTGGGGCATTAATTATGCTAATTTACAATTCTCATGCACGTGTGCTGAATTACGCACAGGGTTGAAATCACGCTGAAGTACGTCCTGAGTAAACATTTATCACGTTTACGCAGGGTCATTTTCATGGCTATATGAAATTAGGAGCATTTGCTCAATCTGGTATGACGCGCTCATGAGCCCAGCATATGAAAAATAAGTAAGAGGAATTTAAGATAAGACGAAGAAAACGTTCTTGCATGTAGCCCAATGTTATCTCTGTGTGTTATAGGCTAATGGTGTGTATGTGTGACACTTAGAATATGTGCACACTCAGTGTTTGTGTACATATTAGATTAGAAAAGAATGCAAAATAGAAGCATTTGCACTCGTCTCAGACTTTTTGAGCCCACTGTATATGTCAGTGGTTATATGTACTGTAGATCTACCGTAAATGTTCATTTTTTTTCCCTCTCAATATGTTTTATATATTCTCTCCCTCTCTTTCTGTACCCCTACAGAGGCTCAGACTGCAACAAGAGGCTGAAAAATGTAAGTATATCTACATATTTCTGTTTAGGTATGCAATCGTATTTTCATACTTGAAAAGGTTATTGAAGAGTTTGAATGAATATGCTCTATTGTGAGCCTTTTTTTTTTTTTTACCCAATGATCTCCAAATCTCATCCCGTAGAGCTACTTTACTTACAGAATTTAGTTCTGACCCCAATCCCCTAAATAATCAGTGTACTGAATTAACCGGATCAGAACTGAGTGCTCGAGGAAGGTAGCTCGCACTGACTAAGGTGTTTTACTTTTATTCCTCTTGGTGCCACAGTAGTTTATTAAGGATTACCATTTTTAATCATTAATGAAGCATACCATGTTTTATCTTTATCCTGAAGTGACTAAAGCAGAAAAAAAAAAACCTACAGCTTGCCATGTTACAGAGAAAGCAGAAAGCACAAGCGCCTCTGTCCTGAAGACTCTCCCAATTCCAAAAAAGTTGGGACACTGTGTAAAACATAAATAAAAGCAGAATGCGAAGATTTGTAAATCGTGGATACCCTATATTTCATTGAAAATAGTACAAATACAACAGATGTTGAAACTGAAAAATGTTATTGTTTTTTGAAAAATATCTGCTCATTTTGAATTTGATGTCGGCGACACGCTTCAGAAAAATTGGGACGGGGCAAACAAAAGGCTAAAAAAGTTGTGTAATGCTTAAAAAAATAAAAACAACTAATTTGGTTAATTGTCAACAGGTCAATAACATGATTGGGTATAAAAAGAGCATCCCAGAGAGGTGGAGTCTCTCAGAAGTAAAGACGGGGAGGCGTTCACCGCTCTGTGAAAAACTGCGTGGGCAAACAGTGCAACAATTTAAGAATAATGTTCCTTTTTAATTCTTACTTCATCTTTGTCATATGTACTAGAGATAGTGTGACACAGTATAGTGAAATTTTTATTCTGTCAGTCCTCCAGCAATATTACCTAGACATGAATAAATAAATAATTTAAAAACAGGGATATAAAGTAGTATAAAAAGATCTAGTAAAGTGCCAGTGCAAATAAATAAGTCTTTCCTCAACGAAAAGTTGCAAAGAATTTGAGGATCACATCATCTATGGTGCGTAACATCATTAAAAGATTCAGAGAATCTGGAGAAATCTCTGTATGCAAGAGACAAGGCTGAAAACTGACATTGGATGCCTGTGATCTTCAGGCCCTCAGACGACACTGCATTAAAAGCAGATATGTGTCTGTAGTGTAACTCACTGTCTGGGCTCAGGAACACTTCAGAAAACCATCATCTGTGAAAACAGTTCATTACTGCATCCACAAATGCAAGTTAAAACCAGATATAAACAATATCCAGAAACACCACCACCTTCTTTGAGCCTGAGTTGTTGTTTATTTATTTATTTATTTATTTACGATGGACTGAGGTGAAGTGGAAAACTGTCCCGAGGTCTGACGAATCAAAAGTAGAAATTATTTTCAGAACTCATGAACACCACGTCTTCCAGGCTAAAGAGAAGAGGGACCATCCGGCTTGTTATCAGTGCACAGTTCAAAAGCCAGCACCTGTGATGGTATGAGGGTGCATTAGTGCAAATGACATGGGCAGCTTGTACATCTGGGGAAGGCATCATTAATGCTGAATGATATACAGGTTTCAGATCAATATGCTGCCATCCAGACAAAATCTTTTTCAGGGAAAGCCTTCTTTCTTTCAGCAAGACAATGCCAAACCACTTTCTGCACATATTAAAACTGCCTGGCTCCATAGTAAAAGAGTCCGGGTGCTAAACTGGCCTGCCTGCAGTCCAGACCTGTCTCCCATTTAAAACATTTGGCACATTATGAAGCGAAAATATGACAAGGTAGACCCCGAACTGTTGAGCAACTGAAATTGTATATCAGGCAAGAATGGGACAACATAACATTTCTCGTTCAAAACTACAGCAACTGGTCTCTTCAGTTCCCAAACTTTTACAGAGTGTTGTTAAAAGTAGAGGTGATGCAACACAGTAGTAAACATGCCCCTGTCCCGACTTTTCTGAAACGTGTTGCTGATATCAAATTCAAAATGAGCGTATATTTTTCAAAAAACAATAAAATTTCTCATTTTCAACATTTGATATGTTGTCTTTGTACTATTTTCAATGAAATATAGGGTTTCCATGACCTGCTAATCTTCACATTCTGTTTTTATTTGTTTTACACAGTGTCCCAACTTTTTTGGAATTACGGTTGTAGAATATTACAACAAGTGCATTGATAGAAACTTATTGTTTATTTTACAGCTGGAGCTACTGTCAGAGCTGTTGTGATAGAAAACTAATCAACACCACCTTCTGATTTGAGAATTCAGGTGCATTGTGGTATAAATAGTGCCATTTTATGTCCTGCCAGAACGATACATTTTCTATAAGTGATGAATTTTCGGTAACGGCTCTAACGGTATTCAAAGCTGCAAGGTTTATATTAATGCATTTGTTCTAATGTTATCACTTCCGTAGTAAGAACTTAGTGTTTTAAATGACCGATTCTCCATACAACATTGTGTTGTTTTTGATATGGTGGAGTTTACTTCTTGAGGTTTGTTTTATTTATTTATTTATTCATTTATTTATTATGCTGTTGGTGCTTTTTCTGACATGAGAAAGGCTTCAGTCTCCAAGAAAAGCCTCCGCAGTTTCTTGGTAACATGACAAGCTGCTTTTTTTTTTGGACATTGAGAGGGAGAAAAACAGAGGCTTGTGAGGGATGGACTCTATAGATGTTATAATGTATATGATAACATGCTTCATGGATGTTCCCCAACGTAAAATGTAACTTTTTTTTTTTTTTTTTTGTATCTGGCCACATTACCATGCTATTGATTATTTGCCTATAGCAGCACTCCCTGTTTGTTTTATTCCTTACATATTGAAGTAAACAGGTTGTTCTTTGTAAAGGGCGGATGGGTTTTGGTGATTTTTAAACGCCTAAACTTGATCAGTTTGGTTACTCTGTCTCACTTCAAGGTTGTACAGGACTTGTTCGGATTATGCAAGCAGCTTTATTCCTGTCTTCGCAGCTTTGCAGAATGATAGCGACCATGTATACATGCATACACACACTCACTCACTCACACGATCACACACACTCATGCATTCCTGCTTGGCATGTTTTGTAAACAGGACTAATCTCTGACTGAATAGATGAATATCTCTAGTTTACGCCCTTTTCTTACCCCCTTTTGCTGTTTTAGTTTCGTGGTTTGGTATGGGAATTATGTGGGATAAAGAGATCAACGTGTTGAGATCCTACGTTTTGAGTGAAGATCAATGGTGCATCATGTCAGGATCTAAACATGTCAGTCATTTGACTTTTGATCAGTTTTTAGAATATCTGGAGGTTCATATCCTGAAAGTGCAACTCCAAGAACTAGAGATGTTTGTTTATGGCGTGTCCAGTCAGGTGACCAGTGCTTTCAAGTGGCTTTCAGCCAAGGATGCTGATTTAGGCATAAATCAGTAAACTCTCTGGGGCTTTAAAAGGTTGTACTTTTGAAATGACACATTCGGGATCGTGATACAGTGGGGCAAAAAAGTATTTGGTCAGCCACCAACTGTGCAAGTTCTCCCACTTAAGATGAGAGAGGCCTGTAATTTTCATCATAGGTACACTTCAACTATGAGAGACAGAATGGGGGGAAAGAATCCAGGAAATCACATTGTAGGATTTTTAATGAATTAATTGGTAAATTCCTCGGTAAAATAAGTATTTGGTCACCTACAAACAAGCAAGGTTTCTGGTTCTCACAGACCTGTAACTTCTTTAAGAGGCTCCTCTGTCCTCCACTCGTTACCTGTATTAATGGCACCTGTTTGAACTCGTTATCAGTATAAAAGACACCTGTCCACAACCTCAAACAGTCACACTCCAAACTCCACTATGGCCAAGACCAAAGAGCTGTCAAAGGACACCAGAAACAAAATTGTAGACCTGCACCAGGCTGGGAAGACTGAATCTGCAATAGGTAAGCAGCTTGGTGTGAAGGAATCAACTGTGGGAGCAATTATTAGAAAATGGAAGACATACAAGACCACTGATAATCTCCCTCGATCTGGGGCTCCACGCAAGATCTCACCCCGTGGGGTCAAAATGATCACAAGAATGGTGAGCAAAAATCCCAGAACCACACGGGGGGACCTAGTGAATGACCTGCAGAGAGCTGGGACCAAAGTAACAAAGGCTACCATCAGTAACACACTGCGTCGCCAGGGACTCAAATCCTGCAGTGCCAGACGTGTCCCCCTGCTTAAGCCAGTACATGTCCAGGCCCGTCTGAAGTTTGCTAGAGAGCATTTGGATGATCCAGAAGAGGATTGGGAGAATGTCAAATGGTCAGATGAAACCAAAATAGAACTTTTTGGTAAAAACTCAACTTGTCATGTTTGGAGGAGAAAGAATGCTGAGTTGCATCCAAAGAACACCATACCTACTGTGAAGCATGGGGGTGGAAACATCATGCTTTGGGGCTGTTTTTCTGCAAAGGGACCAGGATGACTGATCCGTGTAAAGGAAAGGATGAATGGGGCCATGTATCGTGAGATTTTGAGTGAAAACCTCCTTCCATCAGCAAGGGCATTGAAGATGAAACGTGGCTGGGTCTTTCAGCATGACAATGATCCCAAACACACCGCCCGGGCAACGAAGGAGTGGCTTCGTAAGAAGCATTTCAAGGTCCTGGAGTGGCCTAGCCAGTCTCCAGATCTCAACCCCATAGAAAACCTTTGGAGAGAGTTGAAAGTCCGTGTTGCCCAGCGACAGCCCCAAAACGTCACTGCTCTAGAGGAGATCTGCATGGAGGAATGGGCCAAAATACCAGCAACAGTGTGTGAAAACCTTGTGAAGACTTACAGAAAACGTTTGACCTCTGTCATTGCCAACAAAGGGTATATAACAAAGTATTGAGATGAACTTTTGTTATTGACCAAATACTTATTTTCCACCATAATTTGCAAATAAATTATTTAAAAATCAGACAGTGTGATTTTCTGGATTTTTTTTCTCATTTTGTCTCTCATAGTTGAAGTGTACCTATGATGACAATTACAGGCCTCTCTCATCTTTTTAAGTGGGAGAACTTGCACAATTGGTGACTGACTAAATACTATTTTGCCCCGCTGTAAATGGTGTGTACAAGTTTTATTACAAATTGTCTTTTGGATAAAGATTTGGGAATTGTTTTCATAGTTTCTTTCTTTCTATTAGAAGACAACCCACTATCTTGATTATTTATTTATGTTGCCACCATAAGGCAGCTATTGTCTTGTTTGAACAGAAGGCCACCAAACACACACTGGACATGCAGTATTGCGTGTTATAGTAACACATTGCCAGCAGTGTACCATCCCAACTGTGTGATCTGTGTGGTCTGCATGCGAGCAGTGTTTTTGTGTATGTATTTGTTTTGAGTGCATGAACAGCACAAACTGCATTCCGCTTTACCGTGGAACAAATGCTCTTTTGTTGTCGGATGAATGGGCTATAATTGGTGATGAATGAAAACAAAGGTTGTTCGCCTTGCCTGTCACATTATCGATCTTTAGACAAGCAGTCACAGCTGATATTCTTTTCATGTGTGTAACGGGTATCTGAATTTCTGTGCAATCTAAACCCTGTAAAATTGTTCCATTTAATTCCTTTTTCAAACTTGTGTTCATGAGAAAACGGTGTTTGGTGGTGGTGAAATAAGGGAAAGCCACCATATGTGACGAGTCATGGAATCCACGGACACATGTCGGCCGAAACGAATCCGAGAAAATCTCAAAAGAAGCTTTTTTTTTTCGAAAAAAAAAAGCTTCTTTTGCGATTTTCTTGGATTCGTTTCGGCCGACGTGTGTCCATGGATTCCATGACTCGTCACATATATCAGATACTATTAAGATACAGTAACCATGGATAGAAAAACCTTCCATTAAAACAAAAAAATCTCGATGGATTAGTGATTAAAAAAAGTTCAACTGGTGGATTTGATAAGTTATCGGTTTTGTCTTTATAGGTTCTGATCACAATCTATTGGCTGGGCCGGGCAGCCAATAGCAGTGCCACATATAACGGGCCCACTCTGGATCTGCGTGAGTTTGAGGGGCTGCTCTCACAGATGCGAAAGGTAAACACAGTATGACATGTATACCACTGTACATCCGTCTCATACAGTACAGCTCTATCAATCAGGCTCATACGCTCCAGCTCCATCGGTCTCGTACACTCCAGCTGTGTCAGTCTCTACAGAGTCTACGACTCTGTTAGTTTTATACAGTATAGCTCGGTCAGTCTCGTACACAATACAGCTCTATCAGTCTTCTCCACTAGACAGCTCTATCATTTTCATACACTGTCACACATGCATTGTACATGTGATCAGGCATGTCCACTGTAGCTCTATCTGTTATACACTATACAGCTCTATCAGTGACGTACACTATACAGCTGTATTGGTCTCATACGCTGTAACTCTTTTATATATGTGTGTATAGTGTGTAACGCTATCAGTGTTACGCACTATACACATGTATCAGCCTCCTACACTGTAACTCTGTTGCACTATGCATTATACAGCTCTGTCAGTATCATACTGTACAGCTCTATCAGTCTAAGGGCCTCTGCATGCTCTTGCGACAAGGCTTTCGCAGATAGCTTTTCGCAGACAGTTGTAATTTATCGTTGAGCGGGGAGTAATAGGCGTGTGCGATGTTATTCACCGCCAAAACGCAAGGGGGCGCGAAGTCACGAAATCGCTAGGAGTAGTTGGTGGGTGTGGTTAGTGGAGTGTTTATCCTCCGGTTACTTATAATGACTAGAACTGGAGTCGTATAGATGTACGTACTTCCTCGATCAACCGCTCTTCGTGTTGCTCCATCTTCGCTCGTGTTTTTAAAAATGGCGGTAGTGAAAACAAAACAAACCGGGAAAGTAGGGAAGCGGAAGTGCGTGTACAGCGGATGTAGAGTGAACCAATCAGAGCCTTCTTGTCTGCGACGCTGTCTGCGAGGCTTCTGCGGTGGTCACAATTTTTGGGAGGTGCGCGCAGAGCGTCTGCGAAGGGGGGGGCTACGCAGACGCCATCTGCGACGCTGTCTGCGAGGACTGGGTTGTCAGCATAAATTGGCCTTAATACACTGTAACTGTTTGTTTTATACACTGTACACTCGCGCTATCTGTTATACACTGTACAGCTCTATCAGTGTTATACAGATGCATCCGTCCTCATACACTGTAGCTCTATCCGTGTTATACATTGTGCAACTCTATCAGTGTCAGACTATACAGTTCTATTAGTCTCATACACTGTACAGCTCTATCTGTGTTATACAGATGCATCAGTCTCATATACTGTAACTCTGTTGTCTTGTACATTATACAGATCTATCAGTCTTGTACACTGTAGTACTATCTGTGTTATACATTGTGCAGCTCTATCAGTGTCAGACTATACAGTTCTATTTGTCTCGTACACTGTAGCTCTATCCGTGTTATACATTGTGCAACTCTATCAATGTCAGACTATACAGTTCTATCAGTCTCGTACACTGTAGCTCTATCTGTGTTATACGCTGTACAGCTCTATCTGTGTTATACAGATGCATCAGTCTCATATACTGTAACTCTGTTGTCTTATACATTATATAGCTCTATCAATCTCATACACTGTAGCTCTGTCCGTGTTATACATTGTGCAGTTCTATCAGTGTCCTAGACTATACAGTTATATCAGTCTCATACACTGTAGCTCTATCTGTGTTATACACAGCTCTATCAGTGTCAAAGACTATACAGTGGTGGGTTTCCCAAAGGCCTCTTAACGCTAAGAGCATCTTAACTAGGAGAGAGCGTGTTCGTTGTGCTGTTTGCTCTACCATTTAACGATGATCTTTGTGCTACGATGCTTTTGGGAAACTCAGCACAGTTCTATCAGTCTCATATGCTGTAGCTCTATCTGTGTTATACACTGTGCAAATCAGCACTTGCACAACAGCTTTATCAATTTCATACACAATAGTTCAATTGATTACATGCTCTATCTTTCTAGCCAATTTGAAAATGGTACCATCAGCCAGGACAACGTAGTTAGCACATCTCATTTTAGCATTCTAAGCATGATGAGTTGCATGACTTTTGCAAATGAAGTGACTGTCTCAAATTACATTCCCAGGAAATAAAACCCCTATGATGTGAAGATAAGCTCGAGACCTGTACTTCCTTGGCAAGAATATGCTGTTGAAACAAATAGGGACTACTGTTGTTAATTCTCTCCAATAATTCTCTTCAGGGCCATATGGTGGTGCAGTGGTTAGCACTGTTGCCTCACAACAAGAAGGTTCTGGGTTTGAACCACATGGCCGACTGGGGCCTTTCTGTATGGAGTTGTTGCATGGGTTTTCTCCGGGGCCTCTGGTTTCTTCCCACAGTACAAAGACTTGTGGATTAGCTCAAATGGCTACTCTAAATTGCCCATAGGTAAGAATATGAGTGTGAATGGTTGTTCATTTCTGTGTTAACCCTGCGATAGATTGGCGACCTGTCCAGGGCACAAAATCAGCTGGGATCAGCTCCAGCTTCCCCCACAACCTTGACACATGCAGTGCTCAGCGTAAATGAGTACACCCCCTTTGAAAAGTAACATTTTAAACAATATCTCAATGAACACAAACAATTTCTAAAATGTTGACTAGACAAAGTTTAATATAACACCTGTTTAACTTATAACGTGAAAATAAGGTTAATAATATAACTTGGATTACACATTTTTTCAGTTTTACTCAAATTAGGGTGGTGTAAAAATGAGTACACCCCACAACAAAAACTACTACATCTAGTACTTTGTATGGCCTCTATGATTTTTAATGACAGCACCAAGTCTTCTAGGCATGGAATGAACAAGTTGGTGACATTTTGCAACATCAATCTTTTTCCATTCTTCAACAATGACCTCTTTTAGTGACTGGATGCTGGATGGAGAGTGATGCTCAACTTGTCTCTTCAGAATTCCCCAAAGAAAATAATTTATTTACACCACAAAGGTGAAGGCTACAAGAAGATCAGCAAAGCTTTACTTATCAGTCACAATACTGTAGCAAAAGTGGTACAAAAATTCAAGAAAGATGGAACTGCAACCATCTCACAGAGACGTCCAGGTCGTCCACGGAAGTTAACACCTCGATAGGAGCGTCTTCTGATGAGAAGGGTTGAAGAAAATCGGCATGCAAGTTCACTGCAGTTATCTAAAGAAGTAGGAAGCCAAACTGGGGTGACTATTTCCCATGACACAATACGGCGTACACTGCAGAGGAATGGCATGCATGGATGCCGTCCACGAAAGAAGCCTCTCCTAAAGCCCAGGCACAAAAAAGCCCGCCTGGAGTTTGCCAGGGCCCATGCTGACAAAGATGAAGACTACTGGGACTCTATACTCTGGAGTGATGAGACCAAGATAAATGTTTTTGGAACTGATGGCTTCAAAACTGTATGGCGTTGCAAAGGTGAGGAATACAAAGAAAAATGCATGGTGTCTACAGTGAAACATGGTGGTGGCAGTGTCCTTATGTGGGGCTGCATGAGTGCTGCTGGTGTCGGGGAGCTGCATTTCATTGATGGCATCATGAATTCACAGATGTATTGCTCTATACTGAAAGAGAAGATGCTACCATCACTCCGTGCCCTTGGTCATCATACACTTTTCCAACATGACTAAACACACATCTAAGGCCACTGTTGGATTTCTGAAGAAGAACAGGGTGAAAGTGATTCAGTGGCCAAGTATGTCTCCTGATCTGAACCCAATCGAACACCTATGGGGAATTCTGAAGAGACAAGTTGAGCATCACTCTCCATCCAGCATCCAGTCACTAAAAGAGGTCATTGTTGAAGAATGGAAAAAGATTGATGTTGCAAAATGTCGCCAACTTGTTCATTCCATGCCTAGAAGACTTGGTGCTGCCATTAAAAATCATGGAGGCCATACAAAGTACTAGATGTAGTAGTTTTTGTTGTGGGGTGTACTCATTTTTGCACCACCCTAATTTGAGTAAAACTGAAAAAAATGTGTAATCTAAGTTTATTAGCCTTACTTTCACATAAGTTAAACAGATGTTATATTAAACTTGTCTTGTCAACATTTTAGAAATTGTTTGTGTTCATTGAGATATTGTTTAAAATGTTACTTTTCAAAGGGGGTGTACTCATTTACGCTGAGCACTGTAAGCAGTATCGATAAAGGATGGATGGATGGAATTATTTCCAGCTCTTATAATATCTTCATGTCCTTGTCATATCTTTGTCTTTATAATGTCTCCACTCTTTGTACACCAATACTCCCTTGGTATCATACAGAACACCTTAATTCACCTTGTGCACCATCACTGTGTCATTCTGATGTTCTGCAGATTTGTAAACTATCTTCTCCAACTGTGTCAGTCTCATACACTACCCTTTTATCAGTGTCATTCATTTCAGTAAAACATGCACTATTGAGGTTTTTCACCTGACGTCACAGGGTCACGTGACGCCCCGATGTCTGCCATTTTGAAGGTCAAGCTACATACTAACGCTGCAGACAGAGAGGGAGAACCAGCTTGAAAAAAATAACATGTTACAGACACCGGATCCAGTGTAAATAGCTGCCGGAGCGCGCTCCAGCTTGCTCCCCCTCAAATTAAGCAGCGCGCTCCGGCTTGCTCCCGGAGTGCTCCAGCCGAGGTTCCGGAGCGCGCTCCGGCTTGCTCCCCCTCAAATTAAGCAGCGCGCTCCGGCTTGCTCCCGGAGCGCGCTGCTTAATTTGAGGGGGAGCAAGCCGGAGCGCGCTGCTTAATTTGAGGGGGAGCAAGCCGGAGCGCGCTCCGGAACCTTGCTCCCCCTCAAATTAAGCAGCGCGCTCCGGCTTGCTCCCGGAGCGCGCTGCTTAATTTGAGGGGGAGCAAGCCGGAGCGCGCTCCGGCAGCTATTTACACTGGATCCGGTGTAAATAGCTGCCGGATCATAATTACAGTAAACTAGTAAATACAGTAAAGGAAAAACTTGAGACTGAAAGGTTTTAACAGTCATTCAAATGACTGAACGTAAACATTGCTACAGTAACATACTAGCTATGTTGTTGACATTAGCTAGTGCTAACAGCTAGCTGCTAGTACACTGCTACAACACAGACACCGACCCTAATAATACAGTTCTTGGTCATTGCCTGGTAACAGCAAATTTATAACGGGCCATGTCTCAACAGACTAAGAAGTTATTTCAATGACATTTAATAACATTTTGTTTATCCTGAGGACCGAAAGTAAATGAAAATGTGAACAAACCTTAGCTGTAATAAGATGGCGACCACCGGCTCCAGGGACGACCCACTGATGTAGGCATGTTACCCAGCCTGACACAAAATATTTGTAGGCATCCAAACTCTTATTACGCTTTCAGATCAATACCTGTGTATGGCGATGGGTTTTTAACGACATAGATCATGTGGGCCGAAGTCAGGTAAAGACGAGGGCTTCGTGTACTTCCGTACGTCAGTGAACAATCCTGGTGGAAGCAGGTAAACGTCGTTCTCTAAGCCTGCTAACCTCAATTTTTGCAAATACCTCTCCCTCTGCTCGCCCTGTAAATGCCCTACGTCGCTGGATAGTGAAGGTGTTTTCTGCATCTCGCTCCTTTTTATTTTATGTTTTTCATTTGTCGCCTTCCTTGCATTCAAACTGATTCGAGCCGTGACGTCCAAAATGGCAGCCTAACGATGCATCACCTGACTTGGTCACGTGGGTGAAAAACCTCAATTAACCAATCAGCATTGTATTGTGCTAATCTCATGTCAGTCAAATATGTTACTCTATTACATTGCTTTGTTACGTTAACTGTGACTGTGGTCATATACGTATGTCTGTGTTAAACATTACAGTTCTTGTATTCAGGTATTTGAAAAGCTCATGCAATTTCTTATAACTGATTACTACACAATATGTTTTCGATTGAGCTATTTGGTCCACCAGTTAATTATCCTTTAGTTACATTCAGTTATATTACACAGACTTTTGGTAGAGAACTTGCTGAAGGGCAATAGCTCTTTTCTCATTTGGAAAACAGACTTTTTTTTTTTTAATAGTGTCCTCATCACTTGGCATTATATCAGATATTTTATGACATCTTAGGGTGGATGTTTATAGGACCCTGAGTTACTTTTTCCTGAGAATGTGCTTAGGAGGGCATGTGATTTTATAGAGACGGGTCAAAGAGCTCTATAAGGCTTGTGTCTCCAGAGATGAGCTCACACCACTGGCCTCAGCAGTCAGGCCTGAGCACTCTTGAGGACACTGATGAAAAGCACATAAATGCATGCAGGCATATACAGATGTGGTTGTTCTTGCTGTCGTTCTGATCACGTACTACGTTACCTAAAGGACAGTTGCTCATCCAATTCTGTCTAAATCTAAATACAGATGTTACTTTACTCAGTGCTCCTATTGAAACACTCACCAGATGAGCAATCCTTGTGGCTGAAGCTACTGCCAGGCATATCCCAATAATTAACCCTCTTTTAAAGTGACTTCTATCTTTTCCTGTTGCCATATTGGTCCAAAATGAAGGCCTGAGCCGCCTCAGTAATTTTATACATGCCATAGATTATGGTATCGTGTTTAACTGTATCATGCATTCCATCTGTCTGGAAGCATGTTGGGTTCACTGCTCATTTATTCAATTGTTTCCTTTGTCACCCATCGAGTGGCGAACCATTACTATTAGAACTGGGACTTCAACTCAGCCAAAACTTAGCCAGGCACCAAAAAAGCAACAGGGCAAAGGATTTTGCAAGAGATTAGCAGTAGGCTGCCAAGTAGCTCTGTTGTGTGTAGTTGTCGATGTTGATTTTAAAAGTATCTAAATAAATTACACAGAGAAATGAATACTTGAGTATAAGTGGGAAAATACTTTGATGAGTGTGCATGGAAGAAGAGTCTGGAGACAGAAATCTTAGTTTCTCAGTTCTTAGCCTGTGCTACTTGTTCTGAATAGCACTGGCTTGACCGCTTTATTAGCATTCGCTAACGCTACTGATGAACGCTACACCGGCTGGAAGGCGACTTCACTGCTGCACTGGTGGTGCCGACTTGAGGTTAAAGTGCTGATGACACGTTTTTGACATCTTTGGCGATGTTTTATAACATAAAAAGTAATTCCCGATGATCCATATATTAATTCACGAAGGCGCCTATTTTACAAGTTATGATAAACGTGGCTATTTGGGCAAATTTGACAGGGCTGCAGCACCCAGGAGACGAAAGAGGAGGAGGAGCTATATGACGTCAGCGAAAGAACCTTCCTCCTAACTTACCAGTTTGTTGTTGATGCGACAGGTGTTCAGTTTGTCATTATTAGTATTATTATTATACATTTTATATATAATATTAGTTATTAGTTATTATGCCTTCGCGTTGTGTTGCCGGCTTTTGCTCCAAAACCTACAAGGATGGGGTAAGTTTATTCAAGTTTCCCAGAGATCCCGAGCTGCATGCGAAGTGGGTGAAGCAAGTCAGGCACACTCGTGACAAGTGGGAGCCCTCACCAACATCTGTCCTGTGCTCTGAACACTTCGATTTGGATTGTTTTGACACCCTTCCCAGCTTAAAAGAATCTCTTGGGTGTTCAGTTCAGCACAAACGTGTGTTGCTACCATCAGCAGTGCCTACATAGTGTTGCCAGATTGGGATTTTTCCCGCCCAGTTGAGCGGTTTCAAGTGCATTTTGGTGGGTTTTGAACATATTTTGGGCTGGATTGTTGCCAGATACTGCTGAAGTTTTCCAGCCCAAAATATGTTCAAAACCCACCAAAATGCACTTGAAACCGCTCAACTGGGCGGGAAAAATCCCAATCTGGCAACACTGCCAGTATTCCGGAGGGGGTCTACTAGTAGCTATGCCGGATCCAAAGACAGTCCTCCTGTCAGAACATGTGTTGTGAAACGACATAAGATAAAGGTACGTAGAGCTATAGATTCTACATGATAATCATAAATGTAATCATAAAGTCGGCGTGATATCAGTCATGTATTTGCTTGTGAAAGCTTGTGGCTTTCATGTAACTGCCGCCTAGCAACGAGAGGCAAAGGGTAAAGAGGGTAGGCTATCATAGATTCTATTCGGAAGAGATCAGCACAATTCTAGACTCCCAGAAGAGGAAGAGCTAGCACTAGAGTTCACCGGCGTTTTCATGCGCCATTTCCATTGAGTAGAACCAGAGTAGAACCATAGGATGTCTATGAGTAGAACAGCCAGTGAACCACAGCGTGTTCTCCCGCTGACGTCACAACATGGCCGCGAGCCACGGACCCAGTTTTCTTGCGCTGTGCAATTAAAAGTTGGATATTTGCGTAACAACAGCTTCTTTTCACGTAATTATAACAGAAATCTAACATGTTTGCCATGTTGTATAGTTTATTTAAGAAATTGCATAGAGTCATGTTCGTGTCATCAGCCCTTTAAGCCAGCGTTGGCATTCGAGAAGGCCCAGGGTGATACATTTTTGGTCCCTCCCACTATAAATCAAAATCTGATTGATTGATTAATTCATCTGTCACTTCCTACATAAACATGCACTGCCATGGCCTTCTGTCCCGGCAATGAAGTCCTAACCAGTGAGTGAGCCAGCTCTAAACTCTTCTCAGCCTAGAGACAACAAACAAATAAAAAACCTCACTGAATAACTCGATTTTAATGTTTTCAGGACAGTAACCCTTTCATTTCTGAAGCAAACTGGATATAAAATGAGGCCAAATTATGAAAGAGCTTAAAGAATGAAAGAACTTAAATATAACCTTTGAAATGATGGTATGTTTGGGCCTTCTCTGAAGGCCTAGAAGGCCATGACGGTTCCCCTCTGCACCCATCTATTATGTGCACATAAACACTTATTTATTTTATTTATTTATTTTTTTCTGTAATGCCAGGTGTTATCAACCGGTTGACCACAGTGAACCAAGTACTTGAAACAAAACTCTGTAGTAGAGATGATAAACATATTATTAAAAAAAAAAACTAGCTGAAATATTTTAAACAAGAACCAGTGGATCATCCGTAGCAGATCATCAGTTGCTGCTTATCCAATCACACGCACTTACTGTTTTTAAATTATCTAACTGCAGGAGCTCATCGGACCAGAGACTAGCTCCAGAGCTAAAGCCATTAGCTCAGTAAGGGGACAATGTTAAGACTTTTAATAGATTTTTGTTTTATTTTAACTTTATAGCAATGAGTGAAGTGACCACATGCCTTGTTTCTAAAAATAAAAAAATTAATTAAAAAAGGGAATGATGAAAATAGATCGGAGAGACAAGTGTGTTTATTCCCTCTGTGTCAGATTCAAAACTTCTTGTCTGTTCAGTCAAAAGTGGTAACATGAAGTGTCACTACAAAACAACCACTTTCTGACACTGAATTGTCAGAGGTGTAAAGGACTTGCGATTGGGTAAGCATGAAAAAGTAATTGTTGTCTCCATTCAGTCATGTTGCATTGTAGTTGCTGATCCGGACCTTTGTATGGAATCAATTTTGTGCCAAAATGTTCATACAATACTTTTGAAATATCAAACAAAAACGACAAATCAAAATACAAAAAAAGAGTCAATTTTTTTTTAGACTGGCAAACAAATTATTCGTGTAATCGTGCAAAATATCAGTCTATTACTCTTCAGAAACCTTTTATTTTTGTTCCGCGGCTTTCTCAGTTTTGTTTGACGTAATTTATTTTGGTTGCGATTCCAGCTTTCTCGTTTGCGCTCCCTGACTTTTTGCTTGCAGTTTTGGCACAAACTTCACGTGTGGGTGGGCTGTCCAGGAATGCATTCCCATTGGGTAACTTGTGTTTGACTGACAGCTAGGCTCAGCCATTCCCCGGAGGCTGTTGCGGCCATTTCCTACTCGGATTCTGGGGGACTGTTTGGCGAGTGACCGATCCATTGACGGTAAACAAGGATCGAGTGGACTTCAGTGGCGACTATGATATTGAATTTACACTTTGTTGGATTAATTCAATATCATAGTCGCCACTGAAGTCCACTCGATCCTTGTTTACCATCAATGGATCGGTCACTCGCCAAACAGTCCGCCAGAATCCGAGTAGGGAATGGTTGAGCGTAGCGGTCAGTCAAACACAAGTTACCCAATGGGAATGCATTCCTGGACAGCCCACCCACACGTGAAGTTTGTGCCAAAACTGCAAGCAAAAAGTCAGGGAGCGCAAACGAGAAAGCTGGAATCGCAACCAAAATAAATTACGTCAAACAAAACTGAGAAAGCCGCGGAACAAAAATAAAAGGTTTCTGAAGAGTAATAGACTGATATTTTGCACGATTACACGAATAATTTGTTTGCCAGTCTAAAAAAAAATGGACTTTTCTTTGTTTTTTTGTATTTTGATTTGTCGTTTTTGTTTGATATTTCAAAAGTATTGTGTGAACATTTTGGCACAAAATTGATTCCATACCTTTGTACACCAGGAATTTTAACTGAATCGTAATAAATTTTAGGTTGGTAGTATATCAGATATATTCCATTCAGCTAGCATGATACTGAATGAGTATCATGCTAGCTGAATGGAATATATCTGATAGACCATGGAAAAAAAAGCCAGCTAATGTTGTTATTATTGTCAATTATCTCAAAATCTTCCGTATGTAACGAAGCAAACCTGTTGGCCATGTTTGTTTACAAATGGTCACAGTCGCTCGCTAGCACAGAGGTTTTACGTCTCCGACGTGTGACGTCATGTTGTCTTGACAACCATGCAATTATCATAAACCATATTCAGCACTCCTTCTCCATTGGGTAGAGTGATGTAATACACGTAGGATAAGCAATATGCTAACAATATTGCATGCTATCAAACCAAATGAATGGAACTCACTAGAAGGAAATAGAACACATGTTTTTATTCCATCGAAAAGGTGTCCTGTATGTAGAATAATGTAGAATATTGCAGGAGAGCCAATTTGAGCCTTGCACATATATAGTACATTATGCCTTTTGGTTGAACTGCTACATAAATAAATAAATGCTGGTTCGCACACAGAGACATCAAAATAGTGCTGAGGTTTGCTCAGTTGCCACGGGAACAGGCGCAGATAGTTTAGATAGTATGGATGCGGTGATGCGTGCGCGCGCACACAGACAGAGCTCAAACTCGCAGCCGTAAGAAGGGGGATGATATCAGTGAGGAGGGATTTATTTCTCCTCCATGTCATGTGCCTGTTTAATAGGTTTCTGACTGAGATGCAGTCCTCTCTGAGATACAGACTTCATGAACAGGGCCTCCATTCACAGTTCATGCCAAATAGCTGCACAGCTTTAATGAAAAAGCCTGCTTCTTTTTGGTGACATGGCAGGAGCCTGTTTGGAAAAAACGCTGACTCATTACACTTCAGCTTTGTGATTGCTTCAGGATAGCATGTCTGTTTTGTCACGGCAAACACCAACAAACTGACTTGCTTTCTTTTTCACTGATTATACACAGAATTGGATGGTTGGAGTGTTTTCTGGTGTGTGTGTGTGTGTTGCTGGAGAGCAGATTTGGTCTCCGTCAGGAATGTCTCGTGGAGTGAGAGCAGTAAAAGTGAGCCATTGTGCCCAGAGACCTACAGCTTGAGGGTCAGCCAAAACAGACGTCACATCCTCTTATACATGATCTCCTAGAGCAGTGGTTTTTAGTCTTGCTGCTGAAGTACCCTGTCCTACACAAAGCTCACTTGCTCAACACAGGCACCGCTCAGTTACCCTTTTATAGTCACTGGAAATAACTGGGTGCATGTTGTAAGTTTTTAGTAATAATTTCCTGTTTGTAGCTTTTAGCTGAGAAATGTCTTAAAAATATTGACTTGAATTTAAATCCAAAATCATGTTAGGGGCTAAGACAAGAAAGACATGCATCTTTAAATAGTGAACCAAATGTTGCTACAGCATTGCTGACGGACTTGTTTTGACGTACTGTTTAGTCCAGCAGTATACGGGATATCAGCTAACATGTAGTAGTTGCTCTAATGAGAATGGGGAGAATGAGGATAAAGGAAAAGAGTGGGGGCATATCCATTCTTAGGCCCTGTCCACACGGCAACGGATTCAGGTGAATCCGATAAAATTGTTTATCGTTTCGGCCTGGCGTCCACACGGCACCGGCGTTTTGGGTGCCCCAAAACGAAATCTTTTGAGAACGGGTTCCAGAGTGGAAAGATCTGGCAACGGCGCCGTTGCGAAGTCGTCTGGATGAGTAGAACGGATTTGTTTACGATGACGTCACAACCACATGTGCTTCACGCCGGGTAGAAGTGTAACGAACTCGATGCGAGTTGTCAACAAATCCTATAACTTGGTTCATGAAACGTGCTTACAAAATATTTTCACTGTGAATATTTATTGTGTAATGGTGCAAAGTGAGAGAGAGAGAATAGCCCTTAGGGCAGAGTCAATCCCGCCAGCAAAAATAGGGGAAAAAAAGGAGCGATCTCACCTCTTCAGATGTTGGTTTAAGTCCTACAATACATTCCTCAAAAAGGGCGTAGAAGAACAAATTAATCCATCAACGTGTAGCATTCAATTTATTCCGGACCATTAAAGACGCCGCCTTCCGCGTAGAATCATACGTCATCCTCGCTGCCATATTGGATGGGTCAAAGCGGAGAATAAAGATGCCTCATTCATGTGCTGCGTTTAACTGTACCAACAAGTTTGCCGTCCAAACGAGATCACATGGGATTACCTTTCACAGGTGAGACTGGAAAAATACTTTTCATTGTATTTGGTCATTATAATGTAATTTTACGAACAGATTTTTCTTTGTGGCTAATATGAAGTCTTGCGCATAATAGTTTATGCGCATGCGTCCTTACTTCTTCTATTGTTCTGGTGTCTCCGAAGGGACCGTCTTACAGCGCCCCTAGAGGTGTGGCATGTGTATTGCATCGTTTTCAGCAAGCGTTGCGTTGCCATATGTACCTGGTATTTTACTGATCCGTTGCCCATGTGGACGCGATATTTTTTTTTAAATAACATCTCGTTGCCGTTGTCGTGTGGATGTAGCCTTATTCTATCCACATTTACTGGATGTGAGCAATCGTGCGCTATGATTGGCTACTCTACGACTAGGCTATCAGCTCATATACTGTGAGTAGAGAAAAACAAAATGGCGACGCGTGTTGCTGAACCAACCAAGGATGAAATTAAAAACTCGAAAACAAACCCCCCCAAAATACAAACAAAATATGGTACATATCTTTTTCTTTTTTTCCCCCCAAGAATTATTATTATTATAGCATTTTTCACAAATTGCTACTGTCATTTCGCCAGTTTGTTTACATTCTTCATCTTTAAGCATTAAAATTTGGTGAATTTTTTTAGACTGGTTCAAAAGCTCAAAGATGTTTGAAAATTACAGACCTGAAATGTCCAAGGATGAATTAAATAAATGTCTAAAGCTATTCTATACCGTACCTCGGCACGACAACAAGACAGCACTTTGTACAAAAAACAACACTAAGGCAATTCGTGCAGCCATTGATAGGTTTTTAAGAAGTCTGCTTAAGCGGAAATGGTTTTGTTGGACGTTTTGTAAAAAGTTTTTATCTATAGAATTTGCAAAAAATAAAAATGCTCTGTTTCTTAAAATCTAGTGAACGTAGATAGAATAAAACCGGTATTCCACTCAATTTTGCCGTACATGGCTTATCGCCAGCTCGGCTATCAGCTCATGTATGACTCGATTTCGTGGAATAGTTGTTAATTACCGGTATATAAGCGAGTTGTTTTTCAGTAATCCAGGAAGTACAAAACAAAAATGGACAAATGGGTAAAGATAAAAGTAAAAGTACAACCCCAGTTCCAAAAAGTTGGGGCACTGTGTAAAACATGCATAACCCCTTTGGACATAATGTGTACAGTTGTACACCTGAAGTTCCATAGCACTTTTCCTTATGTCCAAAGGGGATATAAACAGAATGTAATGATTTGCAAATCCTTGTCAACCTAATACAGTAAAAATACAAGATATTTAATGTTCAAACTGATATGAACTTTTTTGTCTTTTGTTAATATCTGCTCATTCTGAATTTGATGCATGCAAGTTGTTCCGGAAAAGTTGGAACAGGGACAATAAAAAGACTGGGAAAGTTGTGGAATGCTCACAAAATACCTGTTTGGAACATTCTACGGGTGAACGGGTTAATTTGTAACAGGTAAAAGGGGTATCCTCGAAAGGTTCAGTCGTTCACAAGCCAAGAGTTGTTCACCACTTTGTGAAAATTGCACGGGCAAATAATCCAACAGTTTAAAGGTGAACTGAAGTCATTTTTAAACTTGCTTTATTTCTTAATTAACGTGTTATTCAATTACGTTTTCGGTTTTTGTAACCTTATATCGTGACTCATATTGGCAACTAATTGCAATTAAATATTATACTTATCGGCCTAGTCGGTTTTTAGCCATGTTGAATTTAGTTCGTTTGGTCCACGGCAGGCGTCGCTTATCCGCGCGATCTTCACAAGACTTGCTTGAGACTTCGAAGCGTGAAGTGTCAGCCAGGTGTCAGTGCCGTCATTTTGAAAACTGTTTTCCAAACAAAGTATTGCACAAAAACAAGTTTAAATGACTATTACTGCCTACTTTTTTCAAACTTTCCTGATTGCTATCAAAACAAACAAAACTTCCGGCTTGATTACATCAGTGTTTGAAAGAAGGCGCGTGCGTCTTTTGACAACGTTGGCAGATGTTGGTCACTTTGATTTCCGCTGTATGTTTTACTTCCATCCTATGATGTCTTGCACAGGTCTCAATGAATCTCGTTTACGGCTATTGCTTTGACGTATGGACTTATATATTACATAGCATATTTCAAACACTCATAACTTGCTATCGCAGTGACCAAAATAGCGATCAAAAATGCATTCCTATATTTAATAAAATGAGAGAAATAGAATTTTGATGATAAATTTGCCTTCAATTCTCTTTTAAGAACAACTTCTCAATGTGTAATTGCAAAAAAATAAAATAAAATTAGGGATTTTACCATCTACATCCCATAATAATGTATCATCAAATGATTCAGAGAATACAGAGAAATCTCTACATGGAAAGGACAAGGTTGAAAACCAACAATGAATACGAGTGTCAGTCTCTCAGGTGGCACTGCATTAAAAACCAATATGATTGTATAAAGGTCATCACTACATGGGCTCGGGAACACTTCAAAAAACTGTTGTACTGTAGGTAAACAGTTTGTTGCTGCATGTACAAATGTAATGCGAAAGCCAAATATCAACAACATCCAGAAATGTCGCTGAAATCTCCATGCCCGAGCTCATCGGAGATGGACTGATGCAAAGTGGAAAAGTGTGCTGTCCACATTTTGAGTCCACATTTCTTTTTGAAATCATGGACGCCGTGACCTCCAGTCTAAAGAGGAAAGGGGGTGGTGTTAGTGCCCATGGTAATTTGTAGATCTGTGAAGGCACAATTAATGCTGAAATGTACATACAAGTTTTGGAGCAAAAATGCTGCCATCTAGATGTCATTTTCAGGGACGTCCCTG
The DNA here is from genome assembly GCF_027579695.1 of Neoarius graeffei. Lineage (NCBI taxonomy): Eukaryota > Metazoa > Chordata > Actinopteri > Siluriformes > Ariidae > Neoarius > Neoarius graeffei. The sequence goes on along the minus strand of NC_083576.1, from coordinate 21,273,852 downwards.
TTTATTCCAGCAAGATGATGCCAAGCCAGATTCTACACGTGTTACAACAGCATGGCTTTGTAGTACAAGAGTGTAGGTGCTAAACTGGCCTGCCTGATTTCCATTGAAAATGTGTGATGCATTATGAAGTGCACAATATGACAACGAAGACCCTGGGGTGTTGAGCAAATGCAGTCATATATGAAGCAAGAATGGAAAAGAATTTCATTTTCAAGGTTTTAACAATTAGTCCTCAAATACTTAGAGTATTGTTAAAAGGAAAGGTGATGTAACACAGTGATGAACATGCCCCTGCCCCAATTTTTTTGGAACATGTTGCAGACATCAAATTCAGTGTGAGTGGATATTTACAAAGCCAATAGAGTTTATCAGTTTGAATATTAAATACTTTGTTTTTGGAAAGGTATTCAGTTGAATATTGGTTCTGTTCTTATTTATGGTTTACGCAGTGTCCTAACTTTTTTGGAATCAGGGTTGTAGTTTTGTATCAATTATTTCAATTTGAATAGGAAAAACTGGTAGGGGTAAATTACGCTGTATAGTTGCGATGTTTCCCCCCATTTTTCATGAAGGAGCAACAATAGGAAAAAGTCAGAAACAGGAAGCCACAAGCACTGAACTGGAAAAAGTCGATGAGAGAGTGAAACTTGGAAAGAGGGAATGTGTAGAGTGATGGGGAAATGGCTAGCTGGGCTCTTGGGAATGGTTGTAACAGGGCTCACTTCTGCCCAGATATGAGACTCATTCGATTCATTTAAAAAAGGAAACCACATGAAATATATAACCCGCGTGTGTGTGTGTGTGTGTGTGTTTCAGGAGGTGGAGGACTGGGACAGCCCGAAGCGTAGCATCAGGGACAGCGGTTACATTGATTGCTGGGAGTCGGAGCGCAGTGATTCTCTGTCGCCGCCAAGGCACACGCGAGACGACTCCTTCGACAGTCTGGACTCCATCGGCTCCCGCTCGCGCCACACGCCCTCTCCGGACGGCCTGTTTGCCCGCGGCTCCAGCGATGGTGAGCCACGCGCACACGCATGCATGCACATATTCTGTGTGGCTCTAGTAGAACATTACAGCTTTATGTTGGATGTTTGGCACATGTCTCCAGTATTGAAAGCCTAGAAGAATGACACATAGAAATGAATGAAGCTGGGCAAATTAGCTGTGGTAGACTGGAGTTTTATCAAATGTGTATTCCCGCCTCGCACTCAATGTTCCCAGGATACGCTGTGGATTCACCATGACCAAGGTGAAGCAGTTACTAAAGGTCAATCGAGGACACCATCAGTAGGGGCTTTTAGTAAGGTTGCTTTTCTTTAAGGCATCATGGTACCATCATGGTTAGTGTTGCTGCATCACAACTCTAGGGCCCTCGGTTCAATCCTGAGTTCAGTTGCTGTTGGGTCTCTATGTGGGTTTTCTCAGGGTTCTGCAGTTTCCTCCCAAAAACATGCCAGTAATTGTACTGGGAACTCTTGCGTGCCTCTAGGTGTGCATATGTATTTGTGATGGACTGGCATCCTGTCAAAGATGTATTTCAAACCCAGTGTCCTGAAGTTAGGCTCCAGATCTGTTGGAACTCTGATCAGGATAAAGTGAAATGTTGATATTTAAAAATGATCATCATAACTGTGATACTATAAATGTAATGGAAAACTATTACATTGACAACAGTTAACATGAGCACGAGAAACACATTTACTAATTTCATGTCATGTTTTGCCAAAAAAAAAAAAATGCTGAGTAGATAAAGTATAATGCCATGATTTATCTTGATTTAACTCTGTGCATATAGTTGAGTGCAAAAGTGCACATCTCCCTTAGGTTCTGCATTAGGGCCCGTTTACACGAGGACGCTGTCGGGTAAAAACGACTAAATATTTTATCGGAAGTGCCTTTCGTCTACACAGGGACGGTGTTTCCGAGGCTAAAAAATTGAAAACGCCTTCCAGAGTGGATAAGTTAAAAACAGCCCCCGTTGCATATCCGTCTAAACTACCCAATACGCGAAACTCTGCTCGGATCTACTCACGTCGGGTACGTTTACGTCATACATAGTCATATACTGTACATGCCAGCCCGGGAAGTAAGAAAGTAAGTAAAAAAGTAAGAGCATGTCTGATTACATCGATCCAACGGACCTTCAAGCTGCTCTGGCAGCTTTAATAAACGTCCAGGAGTCCTTCGAACATCTATACCGAATCTGCACATATACCGTTAATGAACAGAGGCAGGTATAGTATGCTCTTACTTTTTTACTTACTTTCTTACTTACCATAGCCAGAGTAGTCAAAGTTTTCGCGGCGCAGATGTGCAGATCAGACAAGACGGAAGACGTTGCGCATGCGTGCAGACATAGCGGAGGTCTTTCACAGCACCACCTAGCCGCCTGGCATGCACATCCAATTGAATTCCACACATTTATGCGTCACCGTATAGACGCAGATTTCCTCCTTGAAAATGGCCGTGTAGACGCGGAAAAAAGTGAGAACGAAAACGGACTTTTGCGTTTTTGTTTCAGACCGTCCCCATGTAAAGTGGGCCTTAATCAAGGAAAATCCAGTGCTACATGTGTAGGTTTCACCCCCCTTTTTTAAAATAACATTTGCCTTGACGGTCTTCAGATATGGCTTGAAGATAACAGTATGTGGCATCTGGCAAAGCAGTTGTTACAGGTGATTTTTGAAATCAGGTGAATCTGAATAGGGTTAGGTCAGTGTTGTAGTCGAGTCACTAATAAACCTAGAGTCCGAGCCCAGTCTCGAGTCCCCAGTGGTCAAGTCCAAGTCATTAAAGAAAATTTCAAGTCGAGACCAAGAACAAGAGAATTCCAACCGCACCATTTGACGGTGGCTGTTGCTGCCTTTATGTGAAACCGTCTCCGCTACTGTGTTGGACTAACGTTCCTGCTTGACTGCCCCGTTTTAGTTAATAGGCTACAGATAAAAAGCTTGTTCATCGCTCAGCAAGCCCCGCCCACTATCAACAGGGCAAATAACATGAGAGAGGGTTAACACTAGCTAGTTCATCGATCAGCAAGCAAGCCCCGCTATCAACAGAGCAATGAACATAGCGTGTCGCTTACTTCTCTGGGTGTAGTCTTGCCAAATGACGATTGAAGTTCCAGGTTGTCCCTGTCGTCTCCTCGATAGCTCTTCTACATATGGAACACATAGCAGTGCATTTTTTCCCATTGCACGAGAAGTCTGTATAAGCAAAGCGGACAATTCAAGGGGCTTCTCTCCAGGCATTTTAGCGTCATTAACGTTAGTTTGTTCCTGAACATGACGTATGAACAGGTGAATGTGCATTTTCTTGCACGAAATTAGTATACAAGTTAATGTAGATATTAATATCTTATGCCAAATTATTATGCCATGTTACAAAAAATAAAGACAAAATCGGAGTCCTTGTCTCCAATTTACGAGTCCGGATGCAGTTAATGCACGAGTCCGAGTCCTCAGTGCTCAAGTCAAGTCATGAGTCCTTAAAATTAGGGCACGAGTTGGACAAAGATTTAACAAGTGATGTGATACATTAGAGTAAATATGTCAGGAGATAAGACGATGGCTTGTTCTGAGAATACAAATGAGGATGAAGGATCCATCAAAGAGTGGGAGCCCAGTCTGTTAGAATTACATTTATATCACACTCAGATAGAGAAAACTTTAGAATTGATATCTTACTGTGCACTATATCACCAACAGTTGTTACTTATAAGGATGATGATGATGATGGAACATCTAATGAAACAACTCACTGAATGTCTATATCAGTCACATGTTCCCTATACTTTTCTAATAATAACCTCATAATGAATGGTACAGTGGAGTTGTTGTGATGCAGTTGGATGTTAAAATATGATATGGATATTCAGTGTTCTCTGTATTCCTTTTGGCCATGTGGCGTTGCCATAGAAATGATTGATTTCTCAGTCTGTATAGATAAACAGCTCCAGCAGGAAGCTTTGAGGCAAGAGTATAATTTTCATGACAAAGTACCTGTAAATGCACTCATGTACATGTTTACATTGAAACATCACACACATTTTTCTTTTAGTACTGGATTCTAAGTAAAGTTTATTTTTATAGCACTTTTAACAACAGACATTGTCACAAAGCAGCTTTACAGAAAATTAAAGGCTTTAAACATGAGCTAATTTTATCCCCAATGAGCACGCCTGTGGCGACAGTGGCAAGGAAAAACTCCCTCAGACGACATGAGGAAGAAACCTCAAGAGGAACCAGACTCAAAAGGGAACCCATCCTCATTTAGGTGATAACAGATAGCGTGACTGTAAATAACTTGCGTCTATAACAGTGTCCTATAGAGTCACAAAGTATAACTATGAAAATAGGAAATTCGTTATAGTTTTAACATGAAGTCTGTTTTGTTAACTGTTCATTGATGGAAACTTGAGTGCAAAACTGTTCATGACAACTGCAGTCCTAAACTTAGCAAGTCAACTGTAGTCCTCGGACATAAATGTATTACTGTACGTGTCCAGAGCGTCTTCCAAGTGTGACTTTTGACTGTCCATATGGAGCCGTCCTGCACAGGAGCGATGTGATGAGACACCAGCCAGACGTAGGGCATCAGGATGGATCAGGCAGGTCCGAGGAGCAGAAGAGGTCAGCATCTTACCGGAGAGGGCATAACTGAAAGATTTTAGGATTTTAGCACAGAATACATCACTCCTCGATCATATGACGATGGAAGCACTTTAAAGCCTTCATTATCAATATAATCATAACGCTCGTGTCAGATCAGTGTGTAAGACTTGCTGTTTTATGGTGCTGGAGCATACCACACTTTTCTTTTTGCTTTAATCATTCTAAGTGCTAATTTGGATGATTTTTTTTTTCTCAGATTTTTACACAACTTAACTTGGCAAACAATTTAAAGGTCCCCATGGTAGATATGACATCATCTGGTGTAGCCAGGCTTGGATTGGGACTGGTGTCTGTTATTGATATCAGTGCTGCGGGGTCTGGTGGCTCCGAGTCTGAGCTTAATACCAAATGTTTTCTTTGATCTGAGACTGGTTACTATGGATTACACTTCTTTTTATTCCTTAAGAATATAGATCGGAGAGGGAGAGAATAGTGAAAGGGAGAGACGGAGGAAATACTTGTGCAGGGATCTTTAGTAATGGATGGCAAGAGTGATAGGCACTTGTACTCTTCCTTTTAGATTCACACATGTACGGTTGTTTTACTATCCTTATGAGGACCGAACGGTGACGAGAGTACTGATGCAGTTAATTACTGCTAGATTTTATTTTTTTAAATTAAAGCTGCAGTTTTTGTGAAAAACATATTCTTAGTGGGGTCAAAACTGACGGCCGGATATTCCTATATTTTGGGAAAATTTAGTCCCCACCAAGATATAAAAACATCCCCGAACACACACACACCCCATTACTCTGCCTCCATTAATGGTTTTAAGGACCGTGTTATAATGCAGCTCTGTGAGGCCCATGGGTTGAGTGAAGCAGGAAATTTAATTGCCGAGTCGGCTCTGTTAAAGCCAGTGAGGCTCGTCTCCTAAATGTTAAACCACACACACGCAAGCACGCACGCGCACACACACTCCTGCAGTAAAACTCCAGTCCACTAATGGACTACCAGCTCCTCGTGTTTTCTGTGTATGATGCTCAATACCCTGATTTCAAACACACTCAAGCGCCAACTTGCCTCTGAACAACAGGCCATTCAGTGTAATTTTGAATCAGCTGATCACCACCAGAGGAGCCAGACAGAAGCTTACTGTAATGATCCTGAAACTTCTCGTTCTTGGTGAAAGCAAAATACAAAGCACTTCAGAGACCATACACTGACCTGAACTCAGTTTTAATGCTGATGCTTTAAAGGAGAACTGAAGTCATTTATAAACTTGCTTTATTTCTTAATTAACATGTTATTCAATTACGTTTTCGGTTTTCGTAACCTTATATCATGACTCATATTGGCAACTAATTGCAATTAAGTATTAGACTTATTGGCCTATTTGGTTTTTAGCCATGTTGAATTTAGTTCGTTTGGTCCATGGCAGGCGTCGCTTATCCGCGCGATCTTCACAAGACTTGCACGAGACTTCGAAGCGTGAAGTGTCAGCCAGGTGTCAGTGCCGCCATTTTGAAAACTATTTTCCAAACAAAATATTGCACAAAAACAAATTTAAATGACGATTACTGCCTACTTTTTTTTCAAACTTTCCTGATTGCTGTCAAAACTAACAAAACTTCCAGCTTTATTACACCAGCATTCGAAATTAAGGCATGTGTGTTAGAGGTCTGCGCGGGTCGGATTTTTCAGTCCCGCTCCCGCCCGCGCCCGCATTGTGCAGTCCCGCCCACGCCCGCAAAGAATTATGATTTTCAGTCCCGCTCCCACGTGTGCCCACAAAAAAATTATGATTTTCAGTCCCACTCCCGCCCACAAATCCCGCATGATGCAGACGTTCGCGTTATTTCTCAGGAAAGTTCTTGTCTTGACACAGCGTGATGGTGCCCCGCCCCCTACTTTGAGTGGATTTGAGCATAAATATCTACAGCTCACCTTCACGTTTGTTATTATTTACCTTGTTTCTGAATTCAGCATGTAGTGTCTCTAATAATAATAATTAGTGCTGTCAAGCGATTAAAATATTTAATCACAAATCACACATTTTTATCACATGAGAAGCCATTGTAATTCTCTGATCAGCATAAAAAAGTGAATAGGCTTGCTTTGTACCAATGGTGTTATTTTTTATTTTTTTTTATTGTAAAGCAGAGCTAGTAAGAGAAGTGAATTGATTTACTGCTTGAGTTAGTCTACAACTCTAATCAGAGAGACAGGTTACACAGTCACGGTAGGCTTGACTCAATGCTATCCCAGAAATCCTTCCTGTAATATGCAAATTTGGCCGCCTCTGATTGGACAGCCAAATTTGCATATTACAGGAAGGATTTCTGGGATAGCATTGAGTCAAGCCTACCGTGACTGTGTAACCTGTCTCTCTGATTAGAGTTGTAGACTAACGCAAGCAGTAAATCACTTCACTCATGGTTCTCTTGCTAGCTGGGTGTGAACCGCGAGTCATTAGAGTGATCAAAGGATTTCCTGTTAGGGTGATCAATGGCAAATTTAAGATGCCATTCCTCACTCAATCTGGCAATCTGACTCTCTCTGCAAATTTAGGCATCTTAAAATGTTTTTATTAATGCCAAATAAAATATCCAGCACAAATTATATATGATAGACATAAATTAATAATTTATAAATTTTATTTCAAACACGTTTTTAGTTAGCGGGACTGCAGCTTATCACCGCTCCCGCCCGCGCCGCATATGTGCACTCCCGCTCCCGCCCGCGTGCGCATATGTGCACTTCCGGTCCCGCCCACGCCCGCAATGAGCTTTCAAAATTTGTCCCGCGCCGCACTACTTTGCGGCGAGTCCCGTGGGACTCCCGCAGGAGTGCAGGGCTCTAACGTGTGTCTTTTGACAGCGTTGGCAGATGTTGGTCACCTTTGATTTCCGCTGTACGTTTTACTTCCGTCCTACGATGTCTCGCACAGGTCTCAACGAATCTTGTTTACGGCCATTGCTTTGACATATGGACTGATGTATTACATAGCATATTTCAAACACTCATAACTTGCTATAGCAGTGGCAAAATAGCAATCAAAAATGCATTCCTATATTTAATAAAATGAGATAAAAAATAAAGTTTTGCTAATAAAAAATTTGCTTTCAGTTCTCCTTTAAATGTCACAAGGCTTCAAAGAAATCTACATATTTCAGTGCTGTTTTGTATGTTCCCATTCAGTGGCATCAAAGTATTTGATTCGAACATATCTTCTCAGGACCCGTGTATGCGGGAATAAAAAAACTTGCATGCCCTTTGTGTTGTGCTTTCAGCGCCTTTGAAGCAGTCCCGTGTGGGAGTGTCAGTAATTCCGTTTTGAGTAAACACTGCCACAGTCCGTGCACAAAGCCTGAGCTCACAGAAGTGCCGTTTTACATGTGTTGGCTTCATAAAAATTTAATGAAGGTAAAGCAGACTCGTAAACAGCTACTAGTATTTTTATATGCAGGTTTGAAAGGAAAAAGGGGGCATAATTAGCTGACGATTCAGTATTTTATAAGGCCAATCTGAACGTTACTGAGCTCGGGAAGCTGTTGGTTGCTGTGGAACTCACCCCAGTGAGTAGTTGGGGTTTTACATAAGAAGCCTGAGAATTGTTAATGTTTTGTTCAAATGACTGAATGAGCATTTACCCAAAATATTGTTGACCCACTGACCCTCAACTTGTGTGTTTCTGCCTAGAGTCTGCTTTTATCCAAACAGTAGAAGACAGTTAGATCAAGTCCACTGAAAGAATTTTAAAACAGACCAGAAGGATGTAACCCCTTCCAAGTAAAAGTCCTTTAATACGCAAAACGCCCATAACTATCCAAAGAACTCTCAATGACCCCCTTTTTTCTTAGTGTACTCGCATATTTATCATTCAATAATATAAACAGAATATTGCTAACATTGGTAGATGTTTAAATACAGGCTCCTGTTTAACTTGAGATAAAAATTGTTGTCCAATTTGTCCCCCGTCCGTAAAATTGAGTTTATTGCTATATTCTTAGAAAGAAAAGTTCCTTCTACATCTTAATGGGTGCTTCTGTATTTGGGAAACTTTTAGTGTTTCGCTCTTAGAGAGGGCTAGTAGAAGGTTTGAAATATTAACTATCCAAAGCAGGCTTGTAGTACTTGAGTCCGACTTGTGACATGACTTGGACTTGAGCACTGATGACTCGGACTCGTAAATTGGAGACGAGTTGTCGGATTTTTTTTTCTTTATTGTTTTGTAACATGCCATAATAATTTGGCATAAGATATTTATATCTACATTAATTTTTATACTAATTTTGTGCAAGAGAATGCACATTCACCTGTTCATACGTCATGTTCAGGAACAAACTAAAGTTAATGACGCTAAAATGCTTTAGCCTTTTAGCTGCTTTGCTTTGACAGACTTCTCGTGCAGTAGGAAAAAATGCGCTGCTATGTGTTCCATATGCAGAAGAACCATCGAGGAGACAACGGGGACAACCTCGAACTTCAATCGTCATTTGGCAAGACTACACCCAGAGACGTAAGTGACACGCTATGTTCATTGCTCTGTTGATAGCAGGGCTTGCTTGCTGACCAATGAACTAGCTAGTGTTAACCCTCTCTCATGTTATTTGCCCTGTTGATAGTGGGCGGGGCTTGCTGAGCGAAGAACAAGCTTTTTATCTGTAGCCTATGAACTAGAATGGGGTAGTCAAGCAGGAACGTTAGTCTGACACAGTAGCAGAGACAGTTTCACATAAAGGCAGCAACAGCCACCGTCAAATGGTGCGATTGGAGTCTTGTTCTCGGACTCGACTTGGATCAATAGTGGATTCAACTCGGACTCGACTCGAAATTTTCTTTAATGACTTGGACTTGAGGGGCGGCACGGTGGTGTAGTGGTTAGCGCTGTCGCCTCACAGCAAGAAGGTCCTGGGTTCGAACCCCGGGTCCGGCGAGGGCCTTTCTGTGTGGAGTTTGCATGTTCTCCCCGTGTCCGCGTGGGTTTCCTCCGGGTGCTCCGGTTTCCCCCACAGTCCAAAGACATGCAGGTTAGGTTAACTGGTGACTCTAGATTGACCGTGGGTGTGAATGTGAGTGTGAATGGTTGTCTGTGTCTATGTGTCAGCCCTGTGATGACCTGGCGACTTGTCCAGGGTGTACCCCGCCTTTCGCCCGTAGTCAGCTGGGATAGGCTCCAGCTTGCCTGCGACCCTGTAGAAGGATAAAGCGGCTAGAGATAATGAGATGAGATGAGAGACTTGGACTTGACTCTGACTTGAACGCTGGGGACTCAAGACTGGACTCGGACTCAGACTTGAGGTTTAGTGACTCGACTACACACTGATCCAAAGAATCTTTGAAATATCTTCAAGAGTCTATATAAAGGTTTAAAAGGGGAAAAAAAAGCAAACCTATCGACTCTACACTCCTTGACCCCTGACTTAGGATTGGTTTACATTTACCCTTTACTCTTTAAAGATTTGTCATTATATCAGTAAGGTAGTCTGTAGCAAGCTGTAGTTTGATTGCTTGCGTCTTCAGATATTTTCCCGGTGAAGTACTTGTCAATCACAGTAGAAAGGTAAAGCTTGAGTCATTTGGAATGTAGAAGAACCGCAGTGTGTTTACCCGGAGCTATGGAAACCCTCAAAAGGTTTAGGTAGTGCTGAAGCCACATGTGGAGCACATCTTGCTTAAGAACGCAACAAGATGAAGAGGTTAAGCCTTTCAAAAGCTATTTTCTGATGATCCAGCTGCTTCTTGAGATTGCAGTTTTGGCATTGTTGCAGTTTTCACGTGGAAGAATCAGTGTCATTTTCTGCTTCTCTTTATTTTCTTTATTCGGCTAAGCTATGAAACAGCTGCTCAGTTGTAGCTGATTGTGTGGTTATCAAATCTGTCTTATCAAAACTCCAAAGCTTGAGAACGTGATTTGGGCATATAAGGTTTTAACTTATCTTTTTTGCGATATTTTGGCCGTCAGATTTCTTTCTTGATTTTATGCTGATATGATTGATTTGGAACGAAGAATATCACTTTGCTGGGGATGGTTGGAGAAGAAGGGGAGAACAACCTGAGTTAGAAGGGCCTGAGATGGAAAGGTATGGATTAGGTATAGCTGGCCTTGCATCTTCACAGTAAGGGCAGATCCAGGAATCACTGGAGAGATTATATCTTCAAGATAGCTTGGGAATAATTAGGGATCCCAGAGGAGGAACTGAAATCTGTGGCTTTGGATGAGGCTGGAGATGGTTAATTTAGAAACAAGAACGTTAATTTGCCCATGGGGAAAGAGCCTGAGAATGTGAGATGACAAGGTATGGACTAGATACTGTATACTAGATACTGGCTTTACATCGCAAACTTCCGAATTGCGAAGAGCTAGTTGAGGTGGGCAAGGATGCCCCCTGCTTAGCTCCCAGGAGAGCTGTATCATCAATTTCCCACAGTTAGATTGGGAACTTCTGGGGACAGATGAGGAAGAGCTGGAATCTGTGACTTGAAGTAGAGAAGTCTTGACTGACCTTGTACCCCACCAGGAAAATCAAAAGAAAAATGGGGATTACTTACCCTTAACTGACCCCTTATAACTTGTGCTGTTTCTGTTAACAAATGTTTTGGGTTTCAGTGTCATCCTTTCATGTGTGTTTACTTTCTATAGGCCGTGGCAGCGACTCAGAATGTGACATCCCCTACAGGAAGCTACCGGATATGCGGCGGGATGACATGCTGGCGCGGCGGACATCGTGCAGTGAGCCACGTACTGCAGTGCCCTTTAATCAGTACTTGCCCAACAAGAGCAACCAGACATCGTATGTGCCCGTTCCATTGCGTAGGCAACGCACCGAGCGTGAGGAAAGCTGCAAGAGCTGGAGCAGTGCCACCTCACCTATAGGAGGAGAGAGATCTTTCAGGTAATGGCTGCAATAAATAGGATGGTGATTGTTTAAACTAACTTTTAGTACCTTTTTGGAGAAATTTTAGATCGTAATTTCTGTTTACTATTGTAGTTCGTCTTGGATAAGTCTTTGCTCTTTGAAGAGTCCTTGATGAGATGATGAACTCATGGCTAGCAAAGGTTTATTGTAGCAACTACTCGGATTTTACAAATCTCAGACATTGCATCATGCACTATCGCCAAGTTTCACCCAGAAACCATTGATTCCTATATAATGTAGGATGCATGCATGGTTCTATGACTAAGTGGAAAAAACTTCCAGGGCATTTCTTGAGATTTAGTGGAGTATTCCCATGTGATGATTTCCTTGCCAAATACTAATAGCAATAACTTGTGAAGGTGACCTCTTGTGCGTAATCTATGAAAGACGACCCGACCCCCCCCCGGTTCCGCATTCATCCTGAAGGCCAAGCACACTACTGCTACATCTGCCATTGTTTGGAGTGCTGCCTGTAGGATTTCTGGCTCCATTTCTCCTGCAGTGGGTGTTCTCTTTAAGGACTAGGCTCAGCTGTACCCCTGTTACGAATGTAATCTGCATTCAGCATCCCATCATATATCTTATGAGCCATTATATCAGCTCTTTTGTAGCTACATTTGATTGGATTTATGCACACAGCTTCAGCATCCTGTAGTGAAGCTTTGATCTCAGTCTCCGTGCCTCTGCATTTGACCTTGCAGCCAGTATGAACTGGTTAATGATGCTCTGGTTCCAAACAATTTGGGCACTGATCACTCACTTGTCTGCCATCCAACTCTATCATCATCACCCAAGTTGTGCATCAGTGCACACTTCTGTCACAGCGTAGATTTAACAATAACAAGAGACAAAGCGGTAGTGTGCTATATTTAAATCTTTAATATGACAAGAATGAGAGAGAGGACAAGTGTAATGTAGAGGGGACCTTTTATAGACAACACAGTTGGCGTTGCAGACAGGTAACAGTTTTGCTATTGCTACACAGCAACAAAACGAGTATATAGGCCAGGCAGGGCAGTTGGCATATGGGCTAGCAGTCCTAAGGCCTCGTTTTTCCAAAATATTGTATAGCGGCATTTGTAAGGCAGATGGGTTTTGTCCGTAGGAGAACTGTCGGGGCCTTGTAGACCTTCAGAGAAGGCCCAAACATATCAGCATTTCAAATATTATATTTAATTGCTTCAGAAATGAAAGGGATACTGTCCTGAAAACATTAAAATCAAGTTATTCAGTTTGTTTGTTTGTTTGTTTGTTTGTTTGTTGTCTCTAGGCTGAGAAGAGTTTAGAGCTGGCTCAGTCATTGGTTAGGACTTCATTGCCAGGACAGAAGGTCATGGCAGTGTGTGTGTGTGTGTGTGTGTGTGTGTGTGTGTGTGTGTGTATATGTAGGAAGTGACAGATGAATTAACCAATCAGATTTTGATTTATAGTAGGAAGGACCAAAAATTTATCACCCTGGGCCTTCTCGAAGGCCAGCACTAGCTTAACCACAAGAGCAAGTAGCACAGGCTAACGACCAAGAAATTAAGATTTCTGTCTCCAGACTCTTCTTCCACGTACGCTCGCCACAGTATTTTTCACTCGGACGTAAGTATTCGTTTCCCGATGTAATTTGCTTAGTTACTTTTAAAATCAACACCAACCGCTACACACAACGGAGTGACCTGGCAGCCTGCTGCTAATCCCTTGCAAAATCCTTTGCCATGTTGTTTTTTTGGTGTGCCTGGCAAAGTTTTGGCTGAGCTGAAGTTCCCGCTCTAATAGTAACGGTTTGCCACTGGTGTTGTCTATATGGCTTCACTATGAAATTAAGACGATTGAGGTCCGGAGTTATTTGTGAATTGAGGATAATTGTTAACTCAGAATCCTGGAATAAGTGAAGACTCTAAATAAGACTGTGGATTCTTTGTTTGTTTGTAGGGGAAAATAAGCCATTGAATGTTTGTTACCTCAGGAATTTGAGCCAGTCTTGTTTATTACATGATCCTGTGTTTCATGTTTCCCAGCAATCGCAGCACAGTACTGCCAATGCTTCATCTTGTGCCAAAAACATTCAGACAAAATATTGACTAAGCAACATATCAGCTGCCAGTACATTTAGGGAAAATGTTCTGGAATTATCTGTCTATTCTCCCAAAAAGAAACACACTCTTGTGACACCACTGACCACTGCCAGATTAAACATAGTACTCAGAACCGGCCAATTTCACTTCATGTTCTGATGATGGGGAAAATATTTCAAGAATATGTTTGGCATCAATGATGGAGGCCGATTTTTGGCACTATGGTGGGGATTTTAGAAATGAAAAAAGTGCAGGAGCGGGCGGGCGTTTTTCATTTGTTCATTGTAGACATAATACAGTAGTGGTATGGGGGAGCAGTTGATGGAGACCAGATGTGGGCGTTAATTGACTTGGAGGCCGGAAGATTCCAATTCCTCCCTAACTGATCATGAAATTGTGTATGAGAACACAGATAAGGGCAAGGCAGTACAATTCAGAACAACAAATGCATTTGCTTTTATTTATACCCTTTGCAGATAGGACTACTTTTTCTGGAACGTTCTTGGAGAACATCTTATGCACCTTTTTATATGTATTTTGTAGTTCCAGAGTCAGAGGTTTTCCTCTGCTAATTATTATATAAAAGTCAAAAAGCATTTTAAAAAACAGTATTTTTTTTAAAATATATTTTTTGGGCTTTTTCACCTTTATTGGATAGGACAGTGTAGAGACAGGACAGGAAATGATCGGGAGAGAGAGACGGGGAGGGATCGGGAAATGACCTCAGGTCGGAATCAAACCCGGGTCCCCAGATTTATGGTATGGCGCCTTAGCCACCTGAGACACAATGCCCCTTAAAAAACAGTATTTGACTTTATGTTCATTTTACTTTGCTTGTGAATGATGTGTGGTTCATCTTCCCTTCTTGCCTTTTTGTGTTATTGTATTGACACAGGGTTCCTCCAAACTGGGCAGTTGATAATTAGAGCAAACATCATCTGGTTTCCACTTATCAGCTGTCCAGTTTTGGTGAACCTGTGCCTGTTGTAGCTTCAGATTCCTGTTCTTGACTGACAGGAGTAGACTCCAGTGTGTGTGTGTGTGTTTTTTTTTTTTTTTCTGTTGTAGACCTCTTGGTTGGTGTGTTGTGCTTTCTGAAATACTTCTCTGCTCACTGCAGATTTAATGAGTGTTTGTTTATTTGAGCTACTTTAGACTTCCTGTCAGCTCAAACCAGTCTGGTCTTTCTCTTTTGACTGTAGTTGTAGTAGTGGTGGTGGTGGTAATAGTCATAGTAATACCACCATTCTGTATAAACACTATAAATTGTTGTGCATGAAAATCCTAGAAAATCTGCCATTTCTGAAATACTCAATCCATCGCTTCTAGTACCAGCAACCATGCCACAATTACAAATCACGGACATCACAATTTTTCCCCCTTTCTGACGTTTGATACGTTCTGTATAATGATATTTTTGATTATGATTTTGTCCATTGCATTACTGTCACATGCTGGAGAATTGGATGAAGTTCAGATGTTCCTAGTAAAGTGGGATGGGGTGTGTATACATGTGTTTTCTTCTGATCATGTATTGTGGCTGCCTGACCACCATTCTTTTTGCATGGTACACTGAAAGTTCCTTGCTTTTGAATTGCTCCCTGCTGTAAGCGATGTAGATACTTGATGTGCATATTGAGACTCTTGCTTTGAAAATAACTTTTCTCATGGCAGCACAACTGAACTTTTACCTCAGAATGCAGAGTAGATACCCCAAGCCCACCTCCTCTCCCCAGATCTCCACAAAATGAAGTAGACAGATGATGATGATGCAAAGGTCAAGGAGAACACCACACATTGAGGTACTGCATCATTATATATGCAATCTGAAATTGACCTCTTCCAATGAGAGCCCCAACACGACAGATAATCGAGAATGCCCACATAAATGTTGTATAGCCCGAGCACAAAAGAGGGCATATGATGAAAGTCCCCAAACAGTGGTCCAAGATGTACCACCTCACCAAATTTACTGTAAAATTATTCTCTCATTTCCAAGAAATGTCAAACTGAACTAGATAGAGACTGTGACTAAAGACACAGTAATTTGCGCTAGCTGTTACAAACAGACATCAGGTCACTGTACCCTATGGATCCGGAATGGTAAGAGATAGAGAATCATGCTTGGTGAGGAAAAGTTGCACCCTGCTGCCATGAACAAAATCTCATCTCATTATCTCTAGCCGCTTTATCCTTCTACAGGGTCGCAGGCAAGCTGGAGCCTATCCCAGCTGACTACGGGCGAAAGGCGGGGTACACCCTGGACAAGTCGCCAGGTCATCACAGGGCTGACACATAGACACAGACAACCATTCATACTCACATTCACGCCTATGGTCAATTTAGAGTCACCAGTTAACCTAACCTGCATGTCTTTGGACTGTGGGGGAAACCGGAGCACCCGGAGGAAACCCACACGGACACGGGGAGAACATGCAAACTCCACACAGAAAGGCCCTTGCCGGCCCCAGGGCTCAAACCCAGGACCTTCTTGCTGTGAGGCGACAGCGCTAACCACTACACCACCGTGCCGCCCGCCATGAACAAAATAAAAATTTTAAAAAAAAAATGATTGAAAAAATCATGAAAATTGACAGTTATAAGTGATTGAAAAGCCTGTTTTTCGTGGATCATTCCGGTTTGGTGATCTGGATCACCACTAAAAGTCATACCAATGTGATTCAGCCCAGAGGTATTCTTCATGTCAAGTTTAGTGGTGAGTGGTTGAAAACTGAGGGGAGAAATAGTGTCCTAAAATGTTAGGAGAATGATAATGATGATGATAATAATAACTAGATATAGAGACTGTGACTAAAGCGGGACGTCTGGTCACCGTACCCTATAGATCCGGAATGGTAAGAGATAGAGAATAATGCTTAGAGAGGAAAAAAGCCCGTTTTTCATGGATCATTCCGATTCGGTGATCCAGATCAGTACCAAAAGTCATACCAACGTAATTCAGCCCAGAGGTATTCATGTGAAATTTGATGATGATTGGTTGAAAACTGAGGGAGAAATAGTGTCCTAAAAAATGTTAGGAGAATAATAAGAAGAAGAAAGTAGAAAGATCCTGAGTGAGAGTAGCAATTTGTGCCAGTGCTGCTAGAACAAATTAGTTAGATGGACTTGGACAAGGATTAAATTTTGCTGTATTACTGTCTGACAAGCGTAGCAGTTGTGGAGATGCTCTGCCATCTCAATGACGGCCTGCACAACCTTGGTGGAACAGGAGCTTTGGTAGTTCAATTGGATCTTGCTCCACTGTGTCTGCAAAATTCAAATTATTCATTGATCCACAAAGCTTCATTTACCTTCGAGACCCATTTCGAGTGTCTGTCTCTGTTTCTTCATCCTTGGCCTGTTTGTTGCTTTTGCCTCCTGCTGAGATGTGAACGGTTTCTCACATGCTGGTTGTTTTTACGATTGGATTTACTAAGCTGGAGAAGACTTACCAACTTGTTCTCAACTTCCAGGAAAAAAGCTTTGTTCTGAGACCTTAAGATGAGGTTCTGGCTTGTTTCTTGGTCTTTTGACAAACGGGAGCATTCAGGACCAGATGTTTGTAGTTGGAGCTCTTGGCCAAGTGGCTGCCATCGAGGAAGTTTGAAGTCTGATTTACAGAGCTGGTCTGCTTCTGGAGAAAGTCTTCTTGAATTCAACATCTCAGACAAAGCCATGCAGAGAGGTTTGAGATGGGAGTCATGAAAAAGGTCAGCCTAATGAGAACCAAACAGGATTTTGAGATGTAGGCACGGGAATTCATGTACTATAAATACAGGCTTCTTGACAGGGTGGCTTGTTATTCTCTACGTTTTATTACACACCTACACATTATATTTTCATGCACGGAGTATTACAAAATTAATATTGTTTTCTCTGTGCCTTTTATAAAAACAGACTTACTCTCACCCAAACACAAATACACACACACTCCACCCAAAGGAAGACGGGAAATGAGCAGACTTCCTGCGTTTCACCCTCAGCATAGCAGTGCTGGGTCGAGTTGGACTTGCTCATGCAGGGACAATGTAACACGACCCTGTGCTCCATACACAGCACAATGAAATAATCTTGATTGTGAGTGATACAATACTGAAAGTGAACACTGGAATCTAATGTTGCATAAGGTTTAAAAAAAAAAAAAAAGTCTCATAATCAGACCAAACCATCACTGCAGTCATTGTTTCACTTTCAGGCGGAAAAAACAGAATTTGTGTAAAGCACTGGCACTGTATGTATTTGTTTAGTGCTTGAAATGTTTGTTCACTCTGAAACAGCCAAAGTGGGAAGATAGGGTGTCAGGGATTTATGTTTCTCGACACTTTCGAATGTGCGGATTTTGCGTGTTGAAATGCAAGAGCACTTCTTGTTCTGGGTGTGTAAGGGTATGTGTGTGTTCATGCTGGCATGGGGCTGTCAGTGTTCATCTGTCTCACTCATGGTAGGCATATGCCATCAGGGTTTCGGGGCGTGTTTATGGAGCTGTGTTCCAACTGACGGCTACAGAGGATCGTTTGTGTACCAGGGCCAGAAAAGAACCAACTCCTTTTAGGGAGACATGAAAGCTTTCATTCTCTCTCCTTCATCCATATCCCTGCTATCATCCAGATGCAGCTTTATTGTTGAGCTTTCTTGTATTTTTCACTCTTGACATGATGAAAGGGCCTAAAGGAAGATATTCTGTTTTTCTTGGAGTTATAAATCATAACACATTACACGTTCCTATTGCATTAATCAAAAATATGTGCAGCAGTTACAGCTGCGATGAGAGGAGGTTTTGAGGAACGGATAGGAATAGTTAGCTACTTTCTAACTATTTACATTTAGATTTAGATTTACATTTACAACTTGTCACAGGTCCATACCCAAAGTGATTTACTTTGTAGTTTCCAGAGATGTCCACAAGCATGGGCGACCAGCGTTTTTCTCCAGCTACTCGAACCCAGAAAAAAAAAACTAATTAAATAAAAACATGCCTTTCAGTGTCCAAGTGATTTACAGTGGTGCTTGAAAGTTTATGAACCCTTTAGAATTTTCTATGTTTCTGCATAAATATGACCTAAAGCAGCATCAGATTTTCACACAAGTCCTAAAAGTAGACAAAGAGAATCCAGTTAAACAAATGAGACAAAAATATTATACTTGGTCATTTATTTATTGAGGAAGATGATCCAATATTACATATCTGTGAGTGGCAAAAGTATGTGAACCTCTAGGATTAGCAGTTAATTTGAAGGTGAAATTAGTCAGGTGTTTTCAATCAATGGGATGACAATCAGGTGTGAGTGGGCACCCTGTTTTATTTAAAGAACAGGGATCTATCAAAGTCTGATCTTCACAACACATGTTTGTGGAAGTGTATCATGGCACGAACAAAGGAGATTTCTGAGGACCTCAGAAAAAGCGTTGTTGATGCTCATCAGGCTGGAAAAGGTTACAAAACCATCTCTAAAGAGTTTGGACTCCACCAATCAACAGTCAGACAGATTGTGTAGAAATGGAGGAAATTCAAGACCATTTTTACCCTCCCCAGGAGTGGTCAACCAACAAAGATCACTCCAAGAGCAAGGCGTGTAATAGTCTGCGAGGTCACAAAGGACCCCAGGGTAACTTCTAAGCAACTGAAGGCCTCTCTCACATTGGCTAATATTAATGTTCATGAGTCCACCATCAGGAGAACACTGAACAACAATGGTGTGCATGACAGGGTTGCAAGGAGAAAGCCACTGCTGTCCAAAAAGAACATCACTGCTCATCTGCAATTTGCTAAAGATCATGTGGACAAGCCAGAAGGCTGTTGGAAAAATGTTTTGTGGATGGATGAAACCAAAATAGAACTTTTTGGTTTAAATGAGAAGCGTTATGTTTGGAGAAAGGAGAAAACACTGCATTCCAGCATAAGAACCTTATCCCATCTGTGAAACATGGTGGTGGTGGCAGTATCATGGTTTGGGCCTGTTTTGCTGCATCTGGGCCAGGACGGCTTGCCATCATTGATGGAACAATGAATTCTGAATTATACCAGCGAATTCTAAAGGAAAATGCAGAAATATAGAAAATTCTAAAGAGTTCACAAACTTTCAAGCACCACTGTATATCGTCTCCGCTGCCTATAATTTGCTGCAAATCCAATTATTTCACCACAAAATTGTCTTCGATTCGGGTTGTGACCGGCATCGACGCCATATTTGTCGATCGATTCTGGCACTCTGATTGGCTGAGCCGGACCACGTGACCGTGCCGTAGCGTATGTCGTTATGTTACAGAGCCAGGCAGCATACTACAGAGGGTAAATGAGAAAGCCAAGCACACATACATCTGGAGGGAAATTTCATCCATATTTTGCAAGCATTTTACAGGGAAATGGTTAGTAATTCATTAGCTGAGAATGCATCAGAAGGCATGTAAATTTAGCCTCATAAGCCTCATAAGGCAGTAACCACAAAAACATATCCTTATGCAAAAAAAAAAAAAGTCAGGGTCTAAGAATACCATCAAGCTAAACTCCTGTCATGCACATGAGACTGGATTCATTAAAATAAACACAGTTTTCTTTATTAATGAACATTAAGATTTTGGTTCGCCCAAACAGATACTGATGGACTTTTTCTGTATAATACACATATAGTACACAACTTCACCACTATTCATGTGTTTCCTTTACTCCGGGTTTATCCCACTTCCCAAAAATATGCATGCTGCAAGTGCATTATTCTAAATTGCCCCTACATGCAGGGGTGGACAAATCCTACATTCAAGCTCCAGTGTCCTAGCCCAGTACTATGTCTAATTCGCAAAGCTAACTAATGTAATTTAACTCAAAAGTATTGGGATTAAGCATTAATACAGACTATGGAAAATAAGTGAGCATTTGAGTCCCTGAAAGGAGGCGACTTTCGGTAGCTAAAGTCTTTATCGCCTGATGATAATGATATGATGAAGTACAGTACTGTGCAAAAGTCTTAGGCACCCTATTCTTTAGCTCAACTGGCTATAAGGCCGATGAACTGTTGCCATGGCGTGGTGTCCGTCGTCCACAATTCAATTAAATCGTACCTCTGTCAATTCTCCACGGATTTCCGTTCTGATTGTTTTGTTTGAAAGAACTCATCACTCCACACAAAACTTAGTTGTTGTTTTGTCAGATTTTTTGCTAACGAGTTACTAATTAGGCCAAATTAACGAATTTTCCAGGCCTCTCACTAAAATTGTATCTCCTCTCGCAGTTCTCACCCAATTTCAGTTCTAATCGATGTTTTGGGTAGATCTTCCCTAGAGGAACAAAACTTGGTTGGTTGTTGATTTTCCTGTTGTAAACAATTTGTTTGCAAGTTTTATTTCCAGTTAAATCATGTCTCCTTCCTCAGTTCTCAATGGATTTCAGTTCTGATTGTTTTGTTTAAAAGAACTAGACCTTCTGCACAAAACTTAGTTGTTGTATTATCAGATTTTTTCTAACAAACTGGTAATTAGGTCTCTCATCTCATTTTCATTTGCTTATCCGGGGCCGGCCCCTCCTAGAACTGCCACCTTATTGTGGTGGAGGGGTTTGTGTGCTTGAATGATCCTAGGAGCTATGTTGTCGGGGTCATTACGCCCCTGTTAGGGTTTCCCAAGGCAGACAGGTCCTAGGTGACAGGCCAGACCAAGAGCAGTTCACCAAAGCCCCTTATGGAAATTAAAAAATCAAGGACCGTGACATCGCCCGGTATGGCGCAGCTGGAGCCAGGCCCGGGGTTGGGGCTCGTATGCGAGCGCCTGGTGGCCGGGCCTTTGCCCATGGGGCCCGGCTGGGCTCAGCCCGAAGCGGTGATGTGGGCCCGACCTCCTGTGGGTTCACCACCCACAGAGGTAGCCGTAGGGGGCCGGTGCAGTGTGGATTGGGCGGCAGTCGAAGGCAGGGGCCTAGACGACCTGATCCCCGAACACAGCGGCTAGCTGTTGGGACATGGTAATTAGATCAACTTAACACATTTTCTTCTGACTAGAATTGTATCTCCTTTCTCATGCGAATTCACTTCTGATCAATGTTTTGGATCGATCTTCCCTCGGCAAACAAAATTTAGTCCTTTGTTGATTTTCCTGTTGTGAACAATTTGTCATGGAGGTTGGTCCTCTGTCACATTTCAGTTCTGTTTGATGTTTTGGAAGTCATGGTTGTTCTGATGGCAGGCCAGACGAGCTTCTACTGTACGTCCTTGACATTCTGGTTTTCATACAAACTTTTGTTATATGTTTCTATTTTATGACTTCTACATTATCAAAAGTATTTTAGAGTTCCAAACGTTCGTTTTCCAGCACAAAATTTAAATGTTACAGAAAAAAAAATGTTTGCATCTGAGCAGCATATTACTTAAGAGACCACTTTTCAGATTAAAAAAAGAAAACGTTGGGTGGGCATTAAAACAATTTTGGGATATGAGCTACCAAAGTCATGCGAGATACTATACCTGTGTAATCTGACAAAGGACACCGTACAACATGAAGACGGATATTTAGTAAAAATTTTGCTGGCTGCGGCCAAGAAGGCAATCACCAGGAAATGGCATAGAGAGGACCCTCCCACTCGGAGGAACTGGCTGGGCACAGTTGATGAGATACTCAAAATGGAAAGACTCACGTATATATTGAGACTCCAGCAAACAAAATTTGATAAGAAATGTGAAAAATGGACCGAATACAAATCTCAAAACAGAGGCACCGCTGGAAACTTTGATGTCAAAGATATTTGAATATTATTTTTAAGATCATGTATCCCACTGGCACTGCATTGTGTTCTGTATTGTTCTATAATGAAAATAAATATTTGAGTCATAAAAAAAAATAAAAAAAGAAAACGGAATGAAGGCTACTGGGTTTTGGTGCAAAATTAAGAAGCAACTGTGATGGTTAAAGTCTCCAGAAGAACTGTGGCTGGTTCTGCAAGATGTTCAGTAAGACCTACAGCTCATCTCCTTATAAAATTGCACTCATTGTACCTGAGACCACTTTTTTTTTTAAGCAAAGGGTCGTCTCATACCAAATACTGACTTTGTTTCATTTATGATGGCTTACTGCTGTTTATAGTATATTTTTTTAATGTTGAAACATTTCATTATTTTTGAAGCCATTTTTGATCTACGGCACTTCTTTACATGTGCCTAAGGCTACATCCAAACGGCAACGAGATTTTTTTTTTTTTTTAGCGGGTAAAAAAAATATCGCGTCCACATGGGCAACGGATCAGTAAAATATCAGGTACATATGGCAACGCAACGCTTGCTGAAAACGATGCAGTACACATGCCACACCTCTACGTGCGCTGTAAGACGGTCCCATCGGAGACACCAGAACAATAGAAGAAGTAGGACGCATGCGCATAAACCCCTTCTTCTACCTGGCGTGAAGCACTCACAGGAACAAACACACAACAACAACAACAACAACAAGATGGCTGCGACTACGCGAGGAAAAACCGACTCTCTTGTCTGGACCGATGACGAGGTGGAGTTACTCCTGCGAGTGACTCTGAACTATAAAACCTCTAAATATCAGGAGAATGTGGACTGGGAGACATGCCAAACCAAGTACGGAGATATTACGCTCGCCTTTCGGCAGCAGTATACCACCGGGGACATGGCTGCAGGGAAGGACTTTCCTCACGACCCCAGCAACATCTCAAAGGCCCAGATTACTGCAAAACTGAAGGGGATCCGCCATTGTTGCTGTTACGAATGATGCGCGTGAGAGTGCTGCTTGTTCTAGTCATGTGGTTGTGACGTCATCGTAAACAAATCTGTTCTACTCATCCAGACGACTTCGCAACGGCGCCGTTGCCAGATTTTTCCACTCTGGAAACCGTTCTCAAAAAATATCGTTTTGGGGCACCCAAAACGCCGGTGCCGTGTGGACGCCAGACTGAAACGATAAAAAATGTTATCGGATTCACTTGAATCCGTTGCTGTGTGGACAAGGCCTGAGACTTTTGCACAGTCCTGTATATCATGTCAAAAAGGCAGAAGGTCTTTGGTTAACATTTCACCTGGGAGTTGTGGTGTTGTCTCTTCACACATAAAGATGTTCTTGGTGTTTGGCTTGTGTCTTTATTTTCGCTTGTTAAAGTATTTTGAGTCGAAAGTGTGTGCTAGCATTAGAGCCGTATTACTTGATTTGTGATGCTCGGCATTGTATTTTGCTCGGTTTTTTTTTTTTCATTCTTTTCACATTCTGAAAGATTTGCTTACCCTGATCATGCTGTAGCTGGGACATTAGTGTCTGGATTTAATTTATTCTTTTCTGCATGCAGTGTGCATTAATGCTTGTTTTACATATAACACCCTGAGAATAAGTAGGAAGATTTCAAGTGAATTGTGAGCATTTAAAGAGTGCGTGTGCTTTAAAGGTACTCTGTGTCTTGCCGGGCTACATCTTGACGTCGTCCTTTAAACACAGGTTTAGACTTGGCATCTGCTGCTGTCCACATGGGACTCGGTACACGCAGGCGAGATTAAACAAGTGTTTACCAGTGCACATTTTATGCTCACACCCTAATGTGCATGACCAACTTTGTTCCTTCTGCTCTGATGAGTACCAGTTGGCTTGCAGATTCATCGTGCTCACTGTTGTCCATGGTGATAATCCTGTCATTCGCTTGGCCCATTCTTACTTTGAAGTACTCCACCGCACATCCATGACTACCAACTCTATGACAACGAGCATCATAGTGACTGACCATCTTAGTCCTCTCCTGCAGGCTGGGCCAGGTCCGTTTTCCCTACCAGTCACCGACAAAGAGGGCGAAGCAGGGGAGTAACATGCAACCCCCCTGGTGTAACCAAACTTCACAGAAACATGGTTAACCCAAGACCTACTCACTTTCTCTCAATGCCTGTATCAAGCAGTTAGATGGATCATGCAGGGAAAGTGTCTCGCCTCCCTGCCTCCCTAGCTTTACCTCCACTAACTTTGTTGGAGGAGGTTTTATTTCCACCTCAGTTTGTTTTTCTTTGATTGTCTTTTGCCAATTTAACTCAAAAAGTAGTGAATGGATTTTGATAAAATTTTGAGGAAAGGTGGACCATGGGCCAATGAACAATGGATTAGATTCTGATATAAATCCAGATAGATCCTTTTTTTTTTCCCTTTTCCCTGCGTAATACAAAAAGTAATGAATGGATTTGGATGAAATTTGGTGTACAGCTTTAGCATTATCCAAGGTTCACGTGATTTGAATTTGATGTTGGTGATATGTGGCTTGGCAGAGGCATACACTCTACCGACTGCCCTTTTAGTTTAAGCTCCATTTATTTGTTTGTTTGTTTGTTTGTTTGTTTGTTTGTTTGTTTGTTTGTTTGTTTTTTCAATTCAACTTTTTATCATTTATTAATTTTTAGTTAATTTTTTTCATCTATTTTTGCATGAATGAATGAATGAATGAATGGTCATCAGTCAATCTTTGTTTGTTTGTTTGTTTGTTTGTTTGTTTGTTTGTTTGTTTGTTTGTTTGTTTGTTTGTTTGTTTGCTCTCTGAAATGATGCCACTCCTACTTTTTTCTTTAAAAAAAGCCTCTTTATTCTCTCTGTAATCCACTCTTAAAGGTGAAACAAGTTTGTTACTGAATGTATTGTAAAAATGTATTGTGTTTTACTTGTCTAAATATAATTTTCTTTTAGTTTCCAGTATCCGGTTCTCATGTTTTTTTTTTTTGTTTGTTTGTTTGTTTGTTTGTTTTTTGTTTTCAGCATTTTTACTGCCTTGCTCTACATATTTTAATTTTTTGACCATCGTCTTGTTCATATGAGTTTAGGAACGTGTAAGTACTCCATTATATGTCCTATTAAAATGGATTCTGCAAAAGACAAGTCAAGGAAGGCAACTGAACTGCATAGCTGTTTGCGTGAAAACCATTTAATTTGTCTTATGGGCTTTGTTAATGCTTGTAAACATGTCTGTATGTGATGGATATTTGCTTGAAACCGAGGTCACATACAGAACACCAGGAATATAAATTGTTTCCTCTCTCTCTCTCTCTCTCTCTCTCTCTCTCTCTCTCTCTCTGTTGTTTCAAGTGAGAGCTGTCACGTTAAGGTATTGGGATTGGGTGGACCCCACGAAGGTCAAGAGACAATTGAAACCATTTTTATTTACTCAGAGCTACCTTTTAATGGAATTCAAAGGGCAGTTGTGTTTAGTCAATAAATGATTGTCACACGCACAACTTTGTAGAAAGATTTTATGAATTCTTTGGTTAAAGGTATGTGAAAATCTGTATAATTTGTCTGGAGAATACCTTTTCAGAGGAATGTTGTGTTTAACACACAACATTTAAAGAATTCATAAAACGCATGTCGATGTAGTTTGAAGTAAAAATGAAAATGCCTCCATTTCGGCATGATTGAAAATACTTTTCAAAAAAGTATTGCACTAGTGTTGGGAAGTTCAATAAAATTGCATAAAATGTTATGATAAATCCTGCATATTGTAAATGTACTGCAAAGACTTATATCTTAGCAAGTGAAAACATCTTGAATAAAATTTATGGCAAATTGAGGTAATATTTCTTACAACCCTAATTCCAAATTAGTTGGGATACTTTGTAAAATGTAAATGGAGAGAGAACGCAATGATTTGCAAATCATGGAAACTCTCCCTATATTTCACTGAAAATAGTACAAAGACATCAGATATTGAAACTGAGAAATTTTATTATTTTTTGAAAAATGTATGCTCATTTTGAATTTGATGTCAGCAACACATTTCAAAAAAGTTGGGACAGGGACATGTTTGCCACTGTGTTGCATCACCTCACTCTGTAAACATTTTGGGAACTGAGGAGACCAATTGCTGTAGTTTTGAAAGAGAAATGTTTTCCTATTCTTGCCTGATGTACAATTTCAGTTGCTCAGCAATTCGGGATCTCTTAGTCATATTTTGCACTTCATAATGCACCAGATGTTTTCGGTGGGAGACAGGTCTGGACTGCAGGCAGGCCAGTTTAGCACCCGGACTCTTTGACTATAGAGTTGTACAGTTGTAATATGTGGAGAAAGCGGTTTGACATTGTCTTGCTGAAAGAAGGAAGGTTTTCACTGACAGATTTTGTCTGGATGGCAGCATATTGCTCTGAAACGTGTATATATCATTCAGCATTAATAATGCCTTCCAAGATGTACAAGCTATCCATGTCGTGTGCACTAATGCACCCTCATACCATCACAGATGCTGGCTTTTGAACTGTGCACTGATGATAAGTCAGATGGTCCCCCTTCTCTTTAGCCTGTAGGACGTGGTGTCCGTTATTTTTAAAAAGAATTTCTTGATTCGTCAGACCACAGGACAGTTTTCCACTTTGCCTCAGTCCATCGTAAAAAAAAAAAACTCAGGCCCAGAGAAGGTGGTGGTGTTTCTGGATATTGTTTATTTGTGGATGCAGTAATGAACCATTTTCACATATGATGGTTTTCGGAAGTGTTCCTGAGCCCATACAATGATTTCCACTACAGAATCATATCTGTTTTTAATGCAGAGTTGTCTGGGGACTCGAAGATCTTGGCCATGCAATACTGGTTTTTGGCCTTGTCTCTTGCATACAGAGATTTCTCCAGATTCTCTGAATCTTTTAATATTATGTACCACAGATGATGTGATTCCCCAGATTCTTTGCAATTTTACATTGAGGAATGTTATTCTGAAATTGTCACACTGTTTGCTCATGCAGTCTTTCACAGAGTGGTGAACCCCTCCCCTTCTTTACTTCTGATAGACTCCGCCTCTCCGGGATGCTCTTTTTATACACCATCGTGTTACTGACCTGTTGCCAATTAAACTAATTAGGAGTTTTTTTGTTGTTGTTTTAAAAACATTACATGACCTTTCCAGTCTTTTGTTGTCTCTGTCCCAACTTTATTGAACCATGTTGCTGGCACTAAATTCATAATGAGTATATATTTAAAAAAAAAAAAAGATTTCTCAGTTTTCAACGTTTTAATATGTTGTCTTTGTACTATTTTCAATGAAATATAGGGTTTCCATGATTTACAAATCATCACATTCTATTCTTATTTGCATTTTACACAGCGTCCCAATTTTTTTGGAGTTGGGGCTGTATTTTGAGATTATTATAAATGAAATATAAGATTAGCCAGCATTTTAAGCTTCAACTTTTCTTATTCTGTTGGTAGATAATTCTGCTTCTATTAATAAATAAAGGCTTAAAATTAGAAGAAAAAAAATGTGCCAAAAGAAATTGTCTATATCGTACTAGAAATTACAACCCCGATTCCAAAAAAGTTGGGACAAAGTACAAATTGTAAATAAAAACGGAATGCTATGAAGTGGAAGTTTCAAAATTCCATATTTTATTCAGAATGGAACATAGATGACATATCAAATGTTTAAACTGAGAAAATGTATCATTTAAAGAGAAAAATTAGGTGATTTTAAATTTCATGACAGCACATCTCAAAAAAGTTGGGACAAGGCCATGTTTACCACTGTGAGACATCCCCTTTTCTCTTTACAACAGTCTGTAAACGTCTGGGGACTGAGGAGACAAGTTGCTCAAGTTTAGGGATAGGAATGTTAACCCATTCTTGTCTAATGTAGGATTCTAGTTGCTCAACTGTCTTAGGTCTTTTTTGTCATATCTTCCGTTTTATGAGGCACCAAATGCTTTCTATGGGTGAAAGATCTGGACTGCAGGCTGGCCAGTTCAGTACCCGGACCCTTCTTCTACGCAGCCATGATGCTGTAATTGATGCAGTATGTGGTTTGGCATTGTCATGTTGGAAAATGCAAGGTCTTCCCTGAAAGAGACGTCGTCTAGATGGGAGCATATGTTGCTCTAGAACCTGGATATACCTTTCAGCATTGATGGTGTCTTTCCAGATGTGTAAGCTGCCCATGCCACATGCACTAATGCAACCCCATACCATCAGAGATGCAGGCTTCTGAACCAAGCGCTGATAACAACTTGGGTCGTCCTTCTCCTCTTTAGTCCGAATGACACGGCATCCCTGATTTCCATAAAGAACTTCAAATTTTGATTCATCTGACCACAGAACAGTTTTCCACTTTGCCACAGTCCATTTTAAATGAGCCTTGGCCCAGAGAAGACGTCTGCGCTTCTGGATCATGTTTAGATACGGCTTCTTCTTTGAACTATAGAGTTTTAGCTGGCAACGGCGGATGGTACGGTGAATTATGTTCACAGATAATGTTCTCTGGAAATATTCCCGAGCCCATTTTGTGATTTCCAATACAGAAGCATGCCTGTATGTGATGCAGTGCCGTCTAAGGGCCCCGAAGATTACGGGCACCCAGTATGGTTTTCCGGCCTTGACCCTTACACACAGAAATTCTTCCAGATTCTCTGAATCTTTTGATGATATTATGCACTGTAGATGATGGTATGTTCAAACTCTTTGCAATTTTACACTGTCGAACTCCTTTCTGATATTGCTCCACTATTTGTCGGCGCAGAATTAGGGGGATTGGTGATCCTCTTCCCATCTTTATTTCTGAGAGCCGCTGCCACTCCAAGATGCTCTTTTTATACCCAGTCATGTTAATGACCTATTGCCAATTGACCTAATGAGTTGCAATTTGGTCCTCCAGCTGTTCCTTTTTTGTACCTTTAACTTTTCCAGCCTCTTATTGCCCCTGTCCCAACTTTTTTGAGATGTGTTGCTGTCATGAAATTTCAAATGAGCCAATATTTGGCATGAAATTTCAAAATGTCTCACTTTCGACATTTGATATGTTGTCTATGTTCTATTGTGAATACAATATCAGTTGTTGAGATTTGTAAATGATTGCATTCCATTTTTATTTACAATTTGTACTTTGTCCCAACTTTTTTGGAATCGGGGTTGTAATAAAATGTCTAGAAATAGGTTTAATATTCATATATTTGGGGTATTGTAATCTTATGACAGGAGATACTAGCTACATTAGACTATATTAAGGATATGGGGGGTTTTTCCTTTTTTTTTTTCTTTCTTCCTGTGTCCTGCATGTAATAAATGTTTATTTGTAGAATTCAGCAGTTACGCTTTGACTTCTGTTCTAAGTGAGTTTGGAATTGATGGATCCATGATAATCACACATGTGCTAGAATATTCCTGTCATGGTTTTAAGCAGCTCATTAGAGATTAGTTTCACTGATTTCATCCAGTATCATTCGAACACTTGTAGTGGATTTCATTTTCATTTGGTTGTTGATTTTATTTTTGTCCAGGCAATGATTTTCTTTCTTGTTCTACACTATGAAAATCATTTAACGATACAGTGATTTAATACTCATTTTAAACACGTTTAATCAGTAAACATTGGCTTCCAGTTAAACCACCTTTTCCAAGAATAGACCAGACTGACCTTTTGTACAAAAATGAAATATTTAATAAATATTAAATATTTCATTTTTAATGCTCCCCGATTCAGCTTCTTAAACAGATTTATTGTCAAGTTGCAACATTGATTCAGCTGATGTATCACAATTTCCCGGTCTTAGTCAGATTTATTCCCTTTGGCCAAACCTCCAAGCTATTTTATGTTTATTACATCTAAGCTGTATCTGGTTTGACTTTCTGTTCTGGATGACACATGCTGTGTGTGTCTTGTGGTAGTTTTAAGATGAGACTGCAGGCTGTGTCCGTGCTCACACACCCAAATGCTACGTCACATGGTGTCCATTTAAAGTATTCTGTGGCTTCGGATAAAGCAGGCCACGACTCTGTGTTTTCTGCTTTGAATGCTTTTCTAGCTTATGAGATATAAAGAGAATAATATAGTGATGGACATATTGGAGCATCTTTGCTCTTCCATCACTGTTTGGTTTGGATTGGTCACCAAACAGGAGAAGAACAGACTGCAACGGACAATCTGCAGAGAAAATGATTGGTGTCAACCTGCCCTCCATCCAAGACTTACACTTGTCCAGAGTCAGGAAACAGGCAGGTAACATCTCTGCGGACCCATCACACCCTGGTCACAATCTGTTTAATCTTCTCCCCTCAGGGAGGCGATATAGATCACTGTATGCAAAAACAACCAGACACAAGAACAGTTTCTTCCCTCAGGCTGTCTCTGTGATGAACAGCTAAAATCCAGATTCATATATCAGTAATATCACTTGTAAAATATCTGAACACTTATACCGTCATTCTGTGCACACTGTATACTTTATATTTATTTAACTATTCCATACTTGACTTACCTGGATTACTTTGCACTATGCACCTATTTTGTTGTTGTTGTTGTTGTTTGCTTGCTTGTTTGTTTTGTGTATACGCTTTTTTTCCTGTTTTGTACTATGAGAGCTAAGTGAACCGGAGTCAAATTCTTTGTGTGTGTCCACATATCTGGCAATAAAAGTGTTTCTGATTCTGATAAAGTATATGCTTCAACTTGGCAATGGAGTTTGCTTAGGTTGCCCTCTTGTGTGTATAAATGAGAATTACAATGATATAACCAGGATACACTCCTACACACACTCAGTATGCATAGATTGTTCATGTTTTTTGATTTAACACATCAGCAAGGACTTGATATTCGATGTAAATCATTTCCTGTTAAACATTTCTGGTGACCTTATTTGAACTGATGTCACTGATCTGATGAAACATTTTGTATTTTTGCTTTTTTTTTTTCCTCCCTCATGTCTTACCTGCTATAGATTTGGCTGCAGCGATAGTGTATTTGATGACCCCGAGTAAGTCATTCTAATACCAAGTCATTTATCACACACTTGTGAGTCCTGTATCTGTGTGTATTCACTCATATGGAGCCGTGTGCTTGCATGCGCTTGAGTCAGCTCACTAAAAGCAGCATAAACGCAACTTGCTAACAATACAGGCATTGTGAACACACTGTACTGGGCTCTGAATGCTTCGGTGAGGCTATCAGTGGCACATTACTTCATCCAGTTTTTTTTTTTTTTCTTGGGAGCAGAATTACATTCACAGCAAAATATGGTAACTTTTTTTTTAGTTGCAGTACTCAAGATAATGGTATCTTTTGACCCTCAAAAAGCATAGAAAAATTGACTGTTTAACTCTGAACACAAACTCTTTTGCGAGGGGAAAAAAAAAGTCAGTAACGGGATTACGTCAGAAAAAAGTGACCTTTCATTTCTTAAAATTTCAAACCAAGATTTCTTTGAAGTGACGTTGCTGTAACCAGGGTGATGATTTTTAAATATGGTTTTCAGTACATTTTGCCTTGGATTCCATACTTTAGCAAGATCGCTGAGCTGACGAGTTAAGGCAAGCTTAATAATCTCATAATTTTGGCCTGTCTGCTGAAAAATTGCCCAGGTTAAAATGCTTACTATTGAAGTATTTAACATGATGGACAGGCTACTGATGATGCTGATGATACTTTTGAGCAAATTTTGACAGCTGAAAAATCAGATTTAATCTGACATAAGATTAAAGGTATCTCTGTTTACGGGATTATTTCCCGGTTGTTTACAGAAGCCTGAAACTAGCCAGATGTCGTCACGTGGCAATACTGTGAATCCAAGCTTTTCTAAAGTATCTTTAAAATCACATTTATTATTATTATTATTTTGGATCAGTATCACTTCACCTTTTCAAACTGCACCTTCAAGCAATATAATGTCTTAAAGCTTTTATTAATACGATTTAATCCTGTTAAACATGAAACTCACCCCCCACCCCACCCCTTCCTGCATGGCTTTCATTCAGAAGATTAATCAGCACTGGGGTTTGTGCTCAAGATCACTTTTACTATTTGATTTCTCTGAAAATAATCAACCCCTGCAACACGCGGTCAGGGTACTCGACACCATTCTCAGCCACAAGACCAGTCATTATACCATGCTGTTTTCAAGGTCTCGTAGAATAACATCTGATCTATTTTTCCTTGAAGGCCAATCAAGACACCGTGCCAAGTTCATAAATACAAAAGTCTCCACTCTTTTTCCTCTTTCGCTTTATCATTCCTGTGGGTTGGAAAAGGCTTGCTCTTTTTCTCACTAATGTTCTCCCTGCATCTGACTCCAGCTTGAATATCTTAACAAGAATTTGTATTCCTTTCATGATGCACAGTTTATTGGCACTCCATTTGAGTATATCTTTGTGGCGTCTGCATTCGTCTGGATTGTGTCCCTGCATTATGTCTAAGGCTGCATGACTTAAATGAGAAGCACAACGATCTTGCACATGCTTATCTTCAGCCTGATTGCTCAAATGAAATGGATTTGTGTGTAAACACACAAAAAATGAATCTTTATTTTAACTCCTTCTGTTTTCATTATAGGAGTGTGAGTATGATTGACATGAGGACTGAGGATGATGGCCTGCTGCCACCACACAGTCAGGTCCGACATGGGCTGATGCACAGCCAGTATAACAGGATGAAGGAGGAGGACAGCCAGTGGCAGGATGTGAGTGTTTGAGAGTAATACTGAGAGTGATCATGGCTTTGTAAGTTGTGAGCATCAAAAACGATTCCGATTGACCTGTCGGCTGTTCTAGAGAAGCCATAGATGTGTGTAACCTGATTGACGTTATGTTTCTAGTTCTTCAGCTTGACCAAGTAGCGAAGTTGTCAAAACTTTAATCTCCAATGGCACGACATTGCATCTAATAGGTGACTAAAATAGGCATGTCAGGTGAAAATTCAAATAGCTTGAAACTGCTCTCATTTGAATTCAGAATTGAATGTTAAACCACATACTTTTTACAGAATTAAAATGTTTATCCGTTCTTGAGATATTACAAGTCAAAGATTGAAAAAATGGCTTAATTTTTAGAAAACTGCTGTAATATCATATTAGGATGGTCCAAAATGGGCCTCATTAACAAATGAGGTCAAAAATTTTTTTTTTCTTGATAACTTTTTTTTTCTCCAAGATATTTACATGGAGTTAGTAATTAGTATGCAATTAGTATTAATTAGGCTAATTAGGTAAAACGTTAAATCGGTACACTCTCTTCAAAGTTTCAACAAATGGCTTTATTTCTGCAATATAAAGCTGATCTTAACTCATTTATACATCACAAAGAAGGAAAACTCTGTGTTAATTATAAAATACACATAAATAAGCACTGAATGTCACTCACATCTACCATTTCTCTATCAAAATAAAAAAAGTAATAAAAGATTATTTCTAATACCCTCTTTGTGCTCTGTAGGCCTTTGGATTTCTAAGTAAGGCCTACTATTGTTTTATATGAAAGAATATAAATGATTATTGCGATTAATATTCATAGCTTTCAAGGCGAACCTCGAAAAAACTGTCTGATCCACATCCAATAAACAGTTCCGTTTAATTGAACTGAAATTGACACTCGCGTTTCTGACTTCCGCTTTTTTAAAAATAGCATTCCGACCACTAAGATCTCAATATTTTTCATCAAAGCAACTGTAGTTATATTCAAATATAGCTATTTATTGACATGAATCAGTTTGATTTGGAAAAAAAATAAGTAGGTAAAGCTATGGAAACTCACTTCAAAGTCTCCCATGAAGCATAACATCAAAATTAGCTGACGGAAAATTTTGCTGAATACTTTATCAAACAGTGAGGGCGAGTGAACATCCCTATAAAAGTTATCTGATTGATATTTATGAGTAATCCAGTCAGAAACTGATCAGAAGAGAGAGAGAGAGAGCCTGAGCACTTTCCCGTGACTCCAAAAGCACTGGCAGTTTCCCGACGTCACGCAAGCAGAGTTTTTACTCTGTTGTACCAACTTCAACCTGCCGTTACTCCCAAAGTACTGAACAGATCTTAACCAGAGAAATGGCTTTGGAAAGCAGAGATTATTAGCTTTTTAATGATCATATTCACGATAGAAAATATTCAAGAGTGAAGCAGTGACAGATTTCGAAACTCAGATGAGCGTCTGCATGCACAATTTTCACAGCATGGCCAGCGAGCGTCTGATCTGCCTACTGTAGTATGTCTCTGAGGGTGGGTGGAACACTGGAGCGCAGACAGATGGGAAATGATGTATAACGCAGTCCTTTTATTAAGATTTTTGCTTTTCAGCATAACCTTGGGTTTATCATACACGCACACACAATCTGGTCGGGAGACAGCCACCTCGTCGTTCTCTTCCTCCTTTTCTCTACTGCATCATCACTGTAACAGATAATCTGTGTCCGAAACCACTCGCTCGTTCAGTACTCCCTACTCACTATATAGGGAATTACTATATAGAGGACTGTATAGTGAGCTCATTGGTAAAATCTCATCTCATCTCATTATCTCTAGCCGCTTTATCCTGTTCTACAGGGTCGCAGGCAAGCTGGAGCCTATCCCAGCTGACTATGGGCGAAAGGCGGGGTACACCCTGGACAAGTCGCCAGGTCATCACAGGGCTGACACATGGACACAGACAACCATTCACACTCACATTCACATCTACGGTCAATTTAGAGTCACCAGTTAACCTAACCTGCATGTCTTTGGACTGTGGAGGAAACCCACGCGGACACGGGGAGAACATGCAAACTCTGCACAGAAAGGCCCTCGTCGGCCACGGGGCTCGAACCCGGACCTTCTTGCTGCGAGGCGACAGCTCTAACCACTACACCACCGTGCCGCCCCTCATTGGTAAAATGAAGGGGGGGAACACTTTCGGACACTAGTCCACCTGCTGTTATTTACGTCATTACTGTCGCACAGTTAAAACATGCCAGATTGTTGGTTGGTGGGTTTTCAAAATAATAAATACATGCATGTGTTTTTGTGATAAATACATATGATATGGAGCGTATTTCCCACATTAATAAATACAAAGTACTTTGTGTCGGCTGCAGTTTTCAGTTCTTTTAAATCAAGGCTGAATACTTTCTTCTTTGCCGCTGCCTTTTATTAAATCAAATTTGAGGCTTTTGATTTGATTTCTTTCAGTGCGACCACAGTGCATATATTGCTTGGTTAGTGACCATTGGTTGTACACTACTTTTTATGATGCATTGTGGGACACTTTGAGTGCACTATGTAGGGTGTAATAATCTCACTATACATTCGGACGGCACTACAAAATGGCGAACTTTCACTATATGTAGTGAGTGATTTCTGACTGACACACACACACACACACACCAAACATCAATTGACAACAGGTGTGATCACTTTGCCACTCACCTTCCTTGGCCCCGGCCTCCATTCACAAATGGCCGCTTGACCACGCCCTCACTGTCACAAGGCCCTGTCAAGACTTTGATAAATGTTTTAAGACAAGAGACATATTATGACAGCCCTAATTGGACACCAATAGATTAACTTGGGGAGCTGGGGAAATATTGTTCTTCAAGAGTGCTACTCTGTAATTTTAGTTTAGCTCTATTTATTTATTTGTTTATTTATTTCAAGGTGATTTACTCTAAGCTGTAGCTTAAGAAAATTGTAGCTGAAATTACCTACACATTGCAACATTCTTTATGTACATATCAGTGAGAAAATGAATAAATAAAAAAATAAAATTAAGTCAGCTATTATAAATCCAGAAACCATTATAAACTTAAGTTATTTCATAATTATCTTCTTTCGGCTGCTCCCGTTCGTTTGGGGTCACCACAGCGGATCTGTTCTGCATATTTGATTTGGCATAGGTTTTACACCGGAAGCCCTTCTTGACGTAAGGATCCATGTCTGTGTTTTTATTTAGGACCTGGCACGGTGGAAGAGTCGTAGAAGAAGTGTGTCCCAAGATCTGATAAAGAAAGAGGAAGAGAGGAAGACGATGGAAAGACTGTTGAGCCGAGATGAAGGCTCGCAGAGGCGGAAGAGTTTCAAGACCTACAAGGAGATAGTGGAAGACAAGTACAGTAAAAGCTTTCTTTTGCATGTTATTTGTCATCAAGTTTTATAGTTAATGAGAATGAGTTATTGTATTTTGCCAAATGATAGTTGGAGGACCCATTTTGTTTCACTGGTGTACAGAACATACAACCCCGATTCCAAAAAAGTTGGGACAAAGTACAAATTGTACATAAAAACGGAATGCAATAATTTACAAATCTCAAAAACTGATATTGTATTCACAATAGAACATAGACAACATATCAAATGTCAAAAGTGAGACATTGTGAAATTTCATGCCAAATATTGGCTCATTTGAAATTTCATGACAGCAACACATCTCAAAAAAGTTGGGACGGGGCAATAAGAGGCTGGAAAAGTTAAAGTTACAAAAAAGGAACAGCTGGAGGACCAAATTGCAACTCATTAGGTCAATTGGCAATAGGTCATTAACATGACTGGGTATAAAAAGAGCATCTTGGAGTGGCAGTGGCTCTCAGAAGTAAAGATGGGAAGAGGATCACCAATCCCCCTAATTCTGCACCGACAAATAGTGGAGCAATATCAGAAAGGAGTTCGACAGTGTAAAATTGCAAAGAGTTTGAACATATCATCATCTACAGTGCATAATATCATCAAAAGATTCAGAGAATCTGGAAGAATCTCTGTGCGTAAGGGTCAAGGCCAGAAAACCATACTGGCTGCCCGTGATCTTCGGGCCCTTAGACGGCACTGCATCACATACAGGCATGCTTCTGTATTGGAAATCACAAAATGGGCTTAGGAATATTTCGAGAGAACATTATCTGTGAACACAATTCACGGTGCCATCCACCGTTGCCAGCTAAAACTCTATAGTTCAAAGAAGAAGCCGTATCTAAACATGATCCAGAAGCGCAGACGTCTTCTCTGGGCCAAGGCTCATTTAAAATGGACTGTGTCAAAGTGGAAAACTGTTCTGTGGTCAGACGAATCAAAATTTGAAGTTCTTTATGGAAATCAGGGACGCCGTGTCATTCGGACTAAAGAGGAAAAGGACAACCCAAGTTGTTATCAGTGCTCAGTTCAGAAGCCTGCATCTCTGATGGTATGGGGTTGCATTAGTACGTGTGGCATGGGCAGCTTACACATCTGGAAAGACACCATCAATGCTGAAAGGTATATCCAGGTTCTAGAGCAACATATGCTCCCATCCAGACGACGTCTCTTTCAGGGAAGACCTTGTATGACAATGCCAAACCACATACTGCATCAATTACAGCATCATGGCTGCGTAGAAGAAGGGTCCGGGTACTGAACTGGTCAGCCTGCAGTCCAGATCTTTCACCCATAGAAAACATTTGGCGCATCATAAAACGGAAGATACAACAAAAAAGACCTAAGACAGTTGAGCAACTAGAATCCTACATTAGACAAGAATGGGTTAACATTCCTATCCCTAAACTTGAGCAACTTGTCTCCTCAGTCCCCAGACGTTTACAGACTGTTGTAAAGAGAAAAGGGGATGTCTCACAGTGGTAAACATGGCCTTGTCCCAACTTTTTTGAGATGTGTTGTTGTCATGAAATTTAAAATCACCTAATTTTTCTCTTTAAATGATACATTTTCTCAGTTTAAACATTTGATATGTCATCTATGTTCTATTCTGAATAAAATATGGAATTTTGAAACTTCCACATCATTGCATTCCGTTTTTATTTACAATTTGTACTTTGTCCCAGCTTTTTTGGAATCGGGGTTGTACACATTGGCCACTTTAATAGGAACTTGTTCTTGATTCTAAGATTCCTGTTCTTGGCTGGCAGGAGTGGAACCCAATGTAGTCTTCTACCTTTGCATGCCGAGATGCTTTTCTGCTCACCACGGTTGTAAAGAGTTGCTATGAGTTACTATAGCCTTCCTGGCAGCTTGAACCAATCTGGGGGTGGGTTTCCCAAAAGCCTCTTAACACTTAAGAGCATCTTAACTAGGAGAGAGAGTGTTCATTGTGATGCTCGTTCTACCATTTAACGATGATCTTTGTGCTACGATGCTTTTGGGAAACTCACCCCTGGCCATTTTCCTCTGACCTCTCTTATCAGCAAGGTGTTTCTACCCACAGAACTGTCGCTCACTCGGCGTTTTTTGTTTTTCGCACCATTCTATGTAAACTCAAAACCCCAGGAGATCAGGAGCTTCCGAAATACTCAAACCAACACCCATGCTGCAGTGAAAGTTACACTTTGAGATCACAATTTTTCCCGTTCTGATGTTCGAAATGAACATTAACTGAAGCTCTTGATTTGTATCTGCATGATTTGATGCATTGTGCTGCTGTCAAGGGATCGGCTGATTAGAGAACTGCATCAAACAGCAGGTGTTCCTACTGGCTGTTTCTAATAAAGTGGCTGGTGAGTGTATATCATAAATATTAAAACTCCAGATTCTCCAAATTGTTGAAGGAGTGACTCATATTTTGGTGTTGTGGATGGTCACATACAGGTTTATGCCATAAAGATTAACACTTCGCAAAAACAGTAATGCCGTAATGAGACGAGTCTCACTCTTCAGTGGATAATCTCACCTGGATACTACAGACTTGTACCTCAGAACAGTGTGAAATGCAATATACTCATATTGACCATCCTTTCAACACACTTATTGCTGTTTGCCTTTACTCTACACCTGCATACTCTAATGATTTATAATCCCGCTATCTGGTGTCACCCAGAAGATGGAGGATTAAATTTTGAGCCTGGTTCTTTTCAAGGTTTCTTCCTCGTGTTGTCTCTGGGAGTTTTTCCTGGCCACTGTCACCTCTGGATTTCTTCTTAGAATAAACAAAGTGACATTTTAAAAGTCTAAAAACACACGGCCAAAAAGACCAAGGGCCCTGGTCACACTATTAGTCCCACTCCAAGAAAAATGTCATGTCTAAGCTCCTATTAGATCATGTTTGATATTTATCACCAAAAGCACAACATGTCCTAATAGTATTCATATAGGCTTAGCTTGGGTAGCATAATGATTTTTTCTGATCTATTTCCAGATGACCACAGTCACCCAGAGCCTGCCATTTGGCCTTATGCCATGTTGCATGCAGAGATGGGAACTATTCGTAGTTTTTGCCTGTTTGGCATAGCCTCTAAATTTCTTGTTGGTTGGAATACTAACAGCTGATAGTTTAAAGCGAGACGGCCTTTCGATTTCATAAGAATACGTGGGCTACCATATTGAGGAACTTTGTGCTAAGGGAAACAAAGTGTTAGGTCTTGTGAAGCGCGTTTGTGGGCGTGATATTTACGATGTATCAACTAGGCAGTTACTGTATATGACTTTAGTTAGGTCAATATTAGAATACGCATCGCCTTTGTAGTCCCCTTATACAGTTAAACATCGAAAGCTGTTGGAAAACATCCAGCGTCGCGCCACAAAGTTTATTCTAAACTATCCGGCCGTAGAGTTAACATACAATGACAGGCTGTGTAAGCTAAATTTGCTCCCTCTAGAATTTCGTAGGGAGATGCATGACTTAGTCCTCCTATTCAAATTCAAGGTTGGGATAATAACAGCAAATTTTGTCAATTTTTTGTCACCTGCAACCAGCCATTATAGAACTCGTAACTATGATTTTAACAACTTCTGTCGCATAAGCAAGATTATTTCACTAACTCATATTTTCCTCGAACTATAAAATTATGGAACAGTCTCCCTAGTTATATAAAGCAGTCTACGTCAGTTCCTGAGCTCAAAAATCTACTTCGTAGCCATTATAATCCAAGATTGTGCTTATACCGGGCACCATGACCTATATTTATTTAACTTGGATATTTTTGTTACTTGGTCAATTGATAATTATTTTTTATATTTATTGTTTTTCTTGTTTTTAATCATCTAAATATGTTTTGTAATATTTTGTTAAGGGGTTGAATGTTAATTGAGGCTTTGCCCTGTATTCTTCTCCTGCCACTTTTGCTATTTATGTATTTATTGCGGCGAACCTCAATAAAAGAAAAGAAAAAAAAAGAACAGTGAAATTTAGTTCCCTCTGAAACTTGGCCATTGTGATACGTTTAATTCTGTAATGTCTCACAAAATATCAGGCCGTTCTGTGGCTGGGAAGTTATTTAATTTGAGGGGATTCCCGAGCAAATCATGTGCATGAAATCGCTCGCTTCGCACAGTCAAGCAGACAGAGGAAGTCCGGTGTGCGCATGCACAGGTTTACCTTGACCATGCACTGACAGTTGCATCATTTTGTCGTTAAACGAACAGCTGATCACACCGAGGTGTTCGCTGACCGCTGATATTTATTATTTTGGTCCTGCATTTCTTTTCCTTCACAACATGACATCTTTCCGTTATTGTAGTCAGTCTTTCACATTTCATTCGCACACTCGCGTCCTCCATTTTTCTCTCCTGTTTCAAATTTGTATCCCACAATGCCTTGCGCAAATGGGGAAGGTCTACCACGTGATGCATAACATATAGTATCTTGAATTGGGGCACGGTGAAGCAGGAAAAAATAGCGGAGAATTTAGGGCCATGTGGCCCTAAATTCATTAATTGTCCTATTTAAAAAATAATAATAAAATTTTTGAAGTCTGTGATTCGAATTCAGTAGTTTTCGCTCCACTCAACAAAAATAATCGGGAAAAATTATTTTTATGACCTACACTTGAAAAATCTGAAAGGCAGTCTAGCTTTAAATGTATAGTAAGATTCAAGCTGCATGTTGAATGTCAGTCTCACCAGATGCAATCCATAAACAACTTTTAAGTTATTTCTCGTAGGCTGCTGCGACCCAACAAGTAAGAACTGGAGTTATTCAAAATGCTCTCTGAGAAGGCGGAGTGTAATATATATGGGTGTAATACACAGACTTCTGA
This sequence comes from Neoarius graeffei, assembly GCF_027579695.1. Lineage (NCBI taxonomy): Eukaryota > Metazoa > Chordata > Actinopteri > Siluriformes > Ariidae > Neoarius > Neoarius graeffei. The sequence continues at coordinate 21,232,625 of NC_083576.1, read as the reverse complement.
AACACTGAGAATTTTAAGATGTGACAGTCGGCCAAAGTTCGTTCTACTACTTTTCGTAAACATTTGTCACGTACGGAATTTGAATTGCGTCTGTAACCGGTGTTCCAGTGCTGCTGAAATTTTCAAGTTTTGCCACAAAGAAAATGCGTTTACATTGTTTGGATGATTGACAAGCCGAGGTAAAGTGAATTTTAGAAACAATGAGTTTACACCACCTTCTTATTTGAAGTAGAAGAGCCTTCTTGTTGCTTCATTCAGATGCCTGGATAATGTGCACTAGGTCCCATTAAGCTCTCACTCCCTGTAATTTTGTTAACTTTAGGATATTAGGATATCAAAAAGTATAGTACTGGGTACAAACAAGGATGTTTCAATTTTACCCCTTGTGCAACATAATTGGGACCAATAGTATGACCATAGTTAAGAACCATCCATTATCTGTAGCCGCTTATCCTGTGCAGGGTTGTGGGCAAGCTGGAGCCTATCCCAGCTGACTATGGGCGAGAGTCCAGGGTGTACCCCGCCAAGTCGCCAGATCATCGCAGGGCTGATACATAGAGACAAACAACCATTCACACTCACATTCACACCTACGGTCAATTTAGAGCCACCAATTAGCTTAACCTGCATGTCTTTGGATTATGGGGGAAACCGGAGCACCCGGAGGAAACCCACGCAGACATGTGCAAACTCCATGCAGAAAGGCCCCCGTCAGCCACTGGGCTCTAACCCAGAACCTTCTTGCTGTGAGGCGACCGTGCTAACCACTACACCACCGTGCCGCCTAGTTAAGAACCAGCGATTGGTTTAAAATTGGTCATTGAAGTCACGGCAGATGAAGCGGGCATGACCACAAAACCCTGAATAATTACATTGACAAAGAATTTGAAAACACTCTGTACTTCTAAAGAAATGAACAAGATGCCTTCTTCAAACTCGATTATACAGGAATGAAATAACAGAAGTCCAAGTATAATGTCAACTTTTCAAATATTTAACTATATAAACAAATTCCAAGCCACTTGTGATTTTACATTGAAGGTCTTAGGATGAGACAGATACAAGGTTTTCTTATGCACCTTTATCCAATTTTCCAACACTTGAGTAATATGGTACTTGATAATCTTTATTCTATTTCTCTCTCGCTTCTTGTTCTTCTTCTATAAGGGAGCGTCGTGAGCGAGAACTCCATGAGGCTTACCTGGAAGCTCGAACCCCTGAGGAAGCAGCTGCTGTACTACAACGCTACGCGCAGCGCTTCACGATCAGCGAAGCTGTGCTGGAGCGCCTCAAACTACCCCGTGTTCTCGAGCGCAGCGTTTCTGCTGACCCCACACGTTCCTCGTCTTCCACCAGCGACCCAGTTTTCTTCTCTTCTTCCTCATCCTCCAATCCACTGCAGTACCTGCGTCAGCAATCCCTGCCTGCGCAAAAGTTCACCACCACTGTGGAGGCCCAGGTCACGGGATACGGGGCAGAGTATGCAGCTGTGGGGAGGGAAGGACGAGGTTCAGGGGCAGCTTGTTCAAGCAGAAGTGTCCCGTTACTCAGTGCCAAACCCTACAGCCATGACAGAGCAACCAAGGTACGGTTAGGAAGGTTTACAAACAACTGCTGCGTAACTGGAGAAAAAGAGACAAACGACATGTTTGAGAGAGTAAATAAATTAATAAATAATCGTCGTCATGGAATTGACTGTTAAAGAATTGTACATGCACGTTATTCTTATTGTTATGATTATTATTACCATTATTATGATTTGCAGCAGAAGATTTAAACACTGTGTAAAGAGTGAAGTGGACCGTTTAGGTTAAGATGTTTTTAAATAAGGTGAAAGGAAGCAGAGAGTGCTGCTGAAAATAAGCAAGCTAGTATCGCCCTCTGGTGGATGGTATGCATGACGTACAGCGTGGGAGCCGGGTGAATAGCTGGCAGTGTTCAATGTTGTGTGTAAGTGTGTGGGCTCTCACTGTGTGAAGTGGCTCCACCAGGACAAAACGGCTTGCATAGATCAGCCAGAGTGAAATACCGCATTCAGCACCGATGATGTCTACAGTTACAAGTTACACACACAGGACTAATTCATTTGGACACATTCCTCTGTTCTAAGCACTCCAGCAGGCTAATACATTCAACTTGAACTGGGTGAATGTTGACATGGTCATACTTCTCTCGGTGTAAGTACTTTGGTTTTAATGATATTTTTCTGTAAATATTCTGTCTCTCTCTCTCTGTTTTTCAGCGCGATGAAATGGAGCGAGTTAATGGGGAAGCGGATAATGACCACAATGCCAAAGACAAGCGACAATGGGAGATTGAGAGACAAAGAGAAGATGAGAGTGAAAGAGAGTACACAGGAGCTTCATCTCCTTTGCTGTTTTATCCATCTCCTTCCCATGACGCTGACTCAGACAGTACAGAAATAGAGGCGTCCGAGACTCTGTCCTCAGAAAAACAAGCAACCTCACGCGCACCGACACAGAGTCTGGAGATAGACACAGCAGACTTCGAGTCAGTAGAGGGGCATAGCATTGTGCCAGGACCTGAGAGACAGGAGGACGAGGACACACAGAAAGAAGGAACACTTAGCCAACCCACCTTCTTACCTATGGTCTGTACACACACTTAGACCTTTGTTGTGTTTTTTTTTTAAGCACCTCTACTGGTTTCAAGTTCTGAACTTGGGTTTTGTGGCATTCTGAGGCCTGGTAAAATTTGGTACAGTGCCTTGGATAATACTACCACATTTTGTAGCATTGCATTCTTGAACTGAAGTGGACTTAATTGGGATTATCCAGCTATCCATCCTTATCTACATCACTTATCCGTCAGGATTGTGCGGGAAGCTGGAGCCAATCCCAAGAGGAGGGGTACACCCTGGGCAGGCTGCCAATCTATCACAGGGCTAACACAAGTATATGAACAACCATTCACACTCCCATTCACACCAACGAGCAATTTAGAGTAACCAGTTGACCTAATCTTGATCTAACATGGGTCTTTGGGAGGAAACTAGAGCATCCAAAGGAAACCCATGCTGGCATGAGGAGATGCAAACCCCACACAGAAAGGCCACAGTCAGCCACAAGGTTTGAACCCAGAACCTTCTTACTGTGAGGCAACAGTGCTAACCACTGCACCACCATACTGTATGTCATGAATCTCCAGAAAATAGCCCATAATACTGAAATCAATATCGATGGCAAACTTATTTTTAATCTTATTTGTAAGTAAGACACATCAGTGTTATAGTCAGTTGCCATAATTAGATAAATTGAGTTGACTTGTGTGCAATTAAAGTGTCAGTAGTTTTCATTATAAATATTCCTGTTCTTGGAAGACCCCAGAGTTTGTAGGAAAACATACAACATCATGAAGACCAAGGAGCATTTAAAGCAAGTCTTGGACCAGGGTCCGTGTAAATTCGTTCTGTTGAACCCAATGAAGTCCATTTCATTTCTGGATTGTAACTACAAAATATGGAACATTTCAAGAGGGTGAATATTTAGCAGAGCACTATATTTTTTATTAATAGGATTATTTGACTTGTTATTTTTAGCAGCCACAACTTGAAGAGGCACTTCCACAGGCTGAGAGCATACCTCCAACCCAAAAACAAAAGGAGTACCAAACCGAAGGTCTGTCCGTATGAAAATATTCTAGTCCAAGGCGAAGCTGCAGTGTTTTTCCTGATGTTTTTGTATTTGCTTTTCATTTCTAGAGAATGAGAAGTGTCCTGAAGAGCATCCAGTGGAGAGTACTGACTCTGTTGCAGTCAGCCAGACTGAACAAGGCACACATGCCTCATCTAACATAAACACTACTGATAACCAGGTTTGTACCTACATAACAAACACATTATTTAAAATGATTTATGAAAACATACAGTATGGTGTAGTGCAGAGGTATTTGTGCTGTGGAAGAATTTTGCTGAGGACCTCCGCAATTTAAAATCAGATTATACTATAATGTACTCCAGAATACAACCCCGATTCCAAAAAACTTGGGACATCGTGTAAAACATAATCATAGAAAGCAGATATTTCATTGAAAATAGTACAAAGGCAACATATCAAATGTTGAAACTGAGAAATTTTTTTTAAATATCTGCACATTTTGAATTTGATGTCCGCTACAAGTTTCAGAAAAGCTGGGACAGGGACAACAAAAGGCTGAAAAAGTTGTATATTCTAAAAAAAATTAATCTGGTTAATCGGCAACAGGTGAGTAACATGATTGGGTATAACAAGAGCATTCCAGAGAGGCGGAGTCTCTCAGAAGTAAAGATGGGGAGGGGTTCACCGCTCTGTGAAAGACTGTGTGGGCAAACAGTGCAACAATTTAAGAATAATGTTCCTCGATGTAAAATTGCAAAGAATTTGGGGATCACATCATCTGTGGCACATAATATCATTTAAAAGATTCAGAGAATCTGGAGAAATCTCTGTATGCAAGAGACAAGGCTGAAAACTGACACTGGATGCCTGTGATCTTCAGGCCCTCAGATGACACTGCATTAAAAGCAGATACGTGTCTGTAGTGGAAATCACTGTATGGGCTCAGGAACACTTCAGAAAACCATCGTCTGTGAAAACAGTTCATTACTGCATCCACAAATACAAGTTAAAACCAACTATAAACAATATCCAGAAGCACTGCCACCTTCTCTGGGCCCGAGCTCTTTTACGGTGGAAAGTGGAGAATTGTCCCGAGGTCTGATGTAGAGGTCAAAAGTAGAAATAAGTTTTAGAAATCATGGACACCACATCCTCCAGACTAAAGAGGAGAGGGACCATCTGGCTTGTTATTAGTGCACAGTTCAAAAGCCAGCATCTGTGATGGCATGAGGGTGCATTAGTGCACATGACATGGGTAGCTTGTACATCTGGGAAGGCATCATTAATGCTGAATGATATATACACATTTCAGAGCAATATGCTGCCATCCAGACAAAATATTTTTCAGGGAAGGCCTTCCTTCTTTCAGCAAGACAATGCCAAACAACTTTCTACACATATTAAAACTGCATGGCTCCGTAGTAAGAGTCCAGGTGCTAAACTGGCCTGCCTGCAGTCCAGACCTGTCTCCCATTTAAAACATTTGGTGCATTATGAAGCACAAAGGAGACCTCAAACTGTTGAGCAACTGAAATTGTAGATCTGGAAAGACTGGGACAACATTTCTCTTTCAAAACTACAGCAATTGGTCTCCTCAGTTCCCAAACGTTTACAGTGTTGTGAAAAGTAGAGGTGATGCAACACAGTGGTAAACATGCCCCTGTCCCAACATGTTGCTGACATCAAATTCAAAATGAGCATATGTTTTTCAAAAAACAATAAAATTTCTCAGTTTCAACATTTGATATATCGTCTTTGAATTGTAGGGATTCCGTGATTTGCAAATTATTGCATTCTGTTTTTATTTACAGTCTACACAGCGTCCCAAATTATTTTGAATTGAGGTGGTATGCCGAAAATGCTGATTTTTTTTTTTTTTTCATAATAAAAATGACAGATGAGCCAACTGACATTTGCGCTGGTGTTTTAAACTCTTCAGTGTTAACTGACACTCTCTGGAAGCTCCACCATTTCCTCACGAGTAATATATTCGTTGTGCTTAAAAGACACACTGATAGGGCACCCTTGCATTTTGTGAATTGGAGTTAAACGGAGAACGTTTTGCGTTCCGCCAAAACTGTTTCGACAAAAATGGTCAACAGTGGCAGTTTTTGAACAAAGCTGAATATTTTGACCAAAAAAAAATATGAAATCGGCATACAGCAAAGTGTGAAATTTGTCACTTTGCAAGTACGATTAATGCTAATGATAATTGGACAAGGAGTAAAATTAATGTTTATTTTGCATTGCAAAACAACAAAGGGTGGAATTTCTTCAAAAACTAGGAAGAGGGCCTCAGGGGGAAAAGTTGGAATACATTTGGTCTAATACATAGTATATCTTTATCACTTTTGGGCCCTGGTTTATTACGACCCCAAATAACCAGTACAAATTTGCATGTGCAAATGAGTCGATAAGTTGTGCACACACAGTTAGTGGGTGTCTTGTGGGTGATTTACAAAGAAGACTTGGGTAAATGACATGCAAAGTAGTGGGAGGAATAGTAGTGGGAAGAAACAATAAAAAATGAGGTTATTGTGTGTGTGTGCTAATTATTTTCAAGAGCTGTGGGAAGTTTGCATCGAAAAAGAGATTCCCAAAAGACTGAAACTTAAACGCAAGCATAATCCTGATTAAAGGCAATGAGACATGTTGAAAATGTAAAAATCTACATGTATATTTTAAACCAGCAATGTGCTGCATAATTAAGTTGAAATAACCTCCAGTTATATTACTGTACCTCCTGTGTCTGTACTTAACTTTCACTGAAATGAAGATGTACATTCTGCTACCTCAGTCACGCTCAGCTGACAGTCAGTTGAACTGGATCTAAATTGTTATACTGTCCCCAGCAACTTTGAATCTTTATTGGATTGTTTTTTGATTATAATTGCTGGGTGTGTAATTAACAGCATTACAGAATCATAAACATCGAACCCTGATGCATTTTTGGTGAAACCATCACAGAATCTTGTTCTTATTTAAAGGGGAACTGAAGGCAATTTTTTTTTTTATTCTCAAAATTCTTTTTATCTCATTTTATTAAACATAAGAATGCATTTTTGATCGCTATTTTGTCACTGCTATAGCAAGTTATGAGTGTTTGAAATACGCTATGTAATACATCAGTCTATATGTCAAAGCAATGGCTGTAAACGAGATTCGTTGAGACCTGTGCGAGACATCGTAGGACGGAAGTAAAACGTACAGCAAGGCAAGTTTATTTATGTAGCACATTTCATACACAGTGGCAGTTCAATGTGCTTTAGAGAAGTAAAAGCAAAACAGTAAGCAATAGAAAATAAAATTACATAAAATAAATGGGGAAGAAGAGAGAAAAAAAAATAAGAAGAATTAAACAATAGTATAAATAAAATAATAAAATGAAGTAAAAGTTCAGTAAAAACAGCAGAATAAAATAGAATAAAAGTTAAGTAAAGTTTAAAACATGCAGAGACTGTAAAAGTTAAGTAAAGTTTAAAACGTAAAGATGACGATATTTATCAGTTAGCAGAAAGCATCTGAGAACAGCTTGGTCTTTAGTCTAGATTTGAAGCTGCCAACAGCAGGAGCATTTTTGATGTCTTCTGGGAGTTGGTTCCATAGCTGTACTGCATAGTAGCTAAAAGCTGCTTCACCACACTTTGTTTTAACAACAGGTTTTACCAGTAAATTTTGCTGCTGTGATCTGGTAGATCTGATTGGGTTAGACCGCTGCAACATATCAGAGAGGTAATTGGGCCCTGTACCATTTAGAGATTTGTACACCAGCAGCAATACTTTAAAGTCAATTCTATAGCTTACTGGAAGCCAGTGAAGGGACCTTAGAATTGGAGTAATGTGCTCTGTTCTTTTTGTTCGTGTAAGAACCCTAGCTGCTGCATTTTGAATCACCTGAAGTCGTTTGATGGTCTTTTTTGGCAGGCCTGTGAAAAGGCCATTGCAGTAATCAACCCTACTAGAGATGAAGGCATGTATAAGTTTTTCCAGATCATTTTTTGACACAAGTCCTCTTAGTTTGGAAATGTTTTTTAGGTGACAAAATGCCGATTTAGTGATTGCTTTCATGTGACTGTCAAAGTTTAGCTCGCTGTCAATGAAAACACCAAGATTTTTAACCATATCTTTTGTTTTAATCCCCTTTGTGTCAAGAGTAGTGGTAATCCTGAGTCTTTCATCTTTTTTCCTAAATAGAATTACTTCTGTTTTATCTGTGTTCAGCTGAAGAAAATTTTGTGACATCCAGTTGTTGATTTGGTCGATACACTGGTAGAGACATTCAAGGGGGGCATAATCATTAAGTGATAGAGCAAAATAAATTTGGGTGTCATCTGCATAGCAGTGATACAAAATTGAGGTGTTCTTGATAATTTGTCCAAGTGGGAGCATATAAAGGTTGAATAGTAATGGTCCAAGGATCGACCCCTGGGGGACACCACAGGTCAAGGACATTGATGTTGAGGTACAATTTCCCATGGTAACAAAGAAGCTTCTGTCTTTTAAGTATGATTTTAACCAATTGATAACTTTACCAGTCAACCCAACCCAGTGTTCAAGTCGATATAGCAGTATGTTGTGATCAACAGTATCAAAAGCTGCACTGAGGTCCAGTAACACCAGGACCGATGTTTTGCCTGCATCAGTATTAAGACGCAAGTCATTTATAACTTTAATCAGCGCTGTTTCAGTGCTATGATTGGCACGGAATCCTGACTGAAAGTTATCAAAACAGCTATTTGATATCAAGAAGGCAGTTAATTGATTGAAGACAATTTTTTCAAGGATTTTCCCGATGAATGGTAGATTTGATATTGGCCTGTAGTTGTTTAATACTGAAGCGTCCAGATTATTCTTTTTAAGGAGGGGCTTTACAACGGCTTTTTTCAGGGACACAGGAACAATGCCAGTCTCTAGGGATGTATTTATGATCTGAAGCACATCTGTAATTATGAGGTGAAGAACAGACTTAAAAAAGTTGGTGGGCAAAATGTCCAATTCAGATGTTGAGGAACTGAGATTTTGTACAGTTTTTTCAAGAGTCTCGTAATCAATCAAACAAAATTCTGACATTGTGTTGAAATTGTCTGTCTGTGTCACTGGTGATTGCAGCTTTTCGGTTATTTGCAACTGAGATATATTTTGAGCAATATTCTGCCGTATTTTATCAATTTTACCTTTGAAGAAGGATGCAAACTCACTGCATTTATTAACTGAGAGAAGTTCAGGTACTAATTGTGGTGGGGGATTAGTTAGCTTCTCTACTGTTGAAAATAGCACACGGGCATTGTTCATATTCCTGTTGATTATGTCGGCGAAGAAAGACTGTCTTGCTTTACGAATTTCATAATTATATTTACAAAGCATCTCTTTATGGATTTGATAATGGATGTGAAGTTTAGATTTGCGCCATTTTCTTTCAGTCTTCCTACATTCTCTCTTTAGCAATTTAACAGCTGGGTATTGCTTCCATGGTGCTTTCTGCTTGTCATTGACTCTTGATTTTGAATGGAGCAATATCATCCATAATTTGGGTCATATTTAAATAAAAAATTTCCAGTAAATCATCTACAGAGTCTGACATTTTAGTTGAGATCTGTGAGAGAGCTTGCTCAAAGAGAACACGTGTTGTTTATGACTCTCCTACCCATAGTCATTGAGATGTTCTGAATGTGAGGAGACATAGAAACATCAGAGAAAACACAGAAATGATCAGAAGAAATCAAAGCGGAAATCAAAGTGACCAACATCTGCCAACGCTATCAAAAGACGCGCACGCCCTATTTTGAATGCTGACACAATCAAGCCGGAAGTTTTGTTTGTTTTGATAGCAGTCGGGAAAGTTTGAAAAAAGTAGGCAGTAATCGTCATTTAAAATCGTTTTTGTGCAATATTTCGTTTGAAAAACAGTTTTCAAAATGGCAGCACTGACACCTGGCTGACACTTCACGTTTCCAAGTCTCGTGAAGATCGCGCAGATAAGCGACCCCTTCCGTGGACCAAACAAACTAAATTCAACATGGCTAAAAACCGACTAGGCCGATAAGTATAATATTTAATTGCAATTAGTTGCCAATACGAGTCACAATATAAGGTTCTGAAAACATAATTGAATAACACGTTAATTAAGAAATAAAGCAAGTTTAAAAATGACTTCAGTTCTCCTTTATATAAAAATGAATGAAATGTGAGTCAGCTCGCAATGCTTGAGAAAAAGAGCCAACTTGGAGTTGACTCATTCTCAAATGACACATGACTACAGTGCACTACATTTACTAAAGTGCAGTATCAGGAGTAAAATCTTAAAATTATTAGCTCATCCACCTGACAGGCGATGAGCTCATACCATCGTGTTGCCGGTCTGGCGTTGTCCACATTTCACGAAAATTGCTTCTTCTCTCTGTCCTTCACCGATTTTTATTCTTTTTGGCAGGAAGGTAGGTCTGCCTGGGGTACATATAGCTTCTACCCAAATTTGCGTAATTGCAATGAGTAATGAAGACATAGAGTAATTAAGTCCTAAAGAGCAGTTTCCACACAAATCGCTTCTCCTCCCTCAATTCCTCACCGATTTTGATTCTTTCTGGCATGAAGGTAGGGGTACTTAGGGTGCATATGACTTCTACCCAGATTTGCTTAATTATTAATGAAATTATGGACTAATTAAAGGGCTGATGACACGAACATGACTCTATGCAATTTCTTAAATAAACTATACAACATGGCAAACATGTTAGATTTCTGTTATAACTACGTGAAAAGAAGCTGTTGTTACGCGAATATCCAACTTTTAATTGCACAGCGCAAGAAAACTGGGTCTGTGGCTCGCGGCCATGTTGTGACGTCAGCGGAAGAACATGCTGCGGTTCACTGGCTGTTCTACTCAATGGAAATGGCGCATGAAAACGCCAGTGAACTCTCTAGTGCTAGCTCTTCCTCTTCTGGGAGTCTAGAATTGTGTTGATCTCTTCCGAATAGAATCTATGATAGCCTACCCTCTTTACCCTTTGCCTCTCGTTGCTAGATACCCTTTGTATCTGGTTGACTTTATGATTACATTTATGATTATCATGTAGAATCTATAGCTCTACGTACCTTTATCTTATGTCGTTTCACAACACGTGTTCTGACAGGAGGACTGTCTTTTGGATCCGGCATAGCTACTAGTAGACCCCCTCCGGAATACTGGCAGTGTTGCCAGATTGGGAGGTTTCCTGCCCAGTTGGGCGGTTTCACGTGCATTTTGGTGGGTTTTGAACATATTTTGGGCTGGAAAACTTCAGCAGTATCTGGCAACACATACTGCTGACGTTTTCCAGCCCAAAATATGTTCAAAACCCACCAAAGTGCACTTGAAACCGCCCAACTGGGCAGGAAACCTCCCAATCTGGCAACATTGTGTAGGCACTGCTGATGGTAGTAACACATGTTTGTGCTGAACTGAACAGCCAAGAGATTCCTTTAAGCTGGGAAGGGTGTCAAAACAATCCAAATCGAAGTGTTCAGAGCACAGGACGGATGTTGGTGAGGACTCCCACTTGTCACGAGTGCGCCTGACTTGCTTCACCCACTTCGCATGCAGCTCGGGATCTCTGGGGAAACTTGAATAAACTTACCCCATCCTTGTGGGTTTTGGAGCAAAAGCCAGCAACACAACGCGAAGGCATAATAACTATATATATATACATATATATATATATATATATATATATATATATATATATATATATATATATATATATAATGTATAATAAAAATACTAATAATGATAAACTGAACACCTGCCGCATCAACAACAAACTGGTAAGTTAGGAGGAAGGTTCTTTCGCTGACGTCATATAGCTCCTCCTCCTCCTCCGTCTCCTGGGTGCTGCAGCCCCATCAAATTTGCCCAGATAGCCGCGTTTTTTATCATAACTTGTAAAATAGGCGCCTTCGTGAATTAATATATGGATCATCGGGAATTACTTTTTATGTTATAAAACATCGCCAAAGATGTCAAAAATGTGTCATCAGCACTTTAAGCCTTAATGAGCAGTGCAACAAAAATTGCTTCTTCTCGGTCAATTCCTTGCCGTTTTGGATTCTTTCTGGGAAATAGGTCAGTATTCCTAGGGTATCTATAGCTTCTATATAGTGTATATAGCTTGCAACATTTATTGTACAAGGTGGCCCACTTTAGATCGTCCCTTCTGGACTAGATGGGGCCGGAGTGAGTTACGCTGTGATTGGCGGTCTCATTATTTATTTACAGTCATTTCTTATGTAATGTGCTTTATGTTCTAGATCAGTAAACCAATCCAGGAACCCTCAGAGAGAACCGAGGCCCATCCAGGTCCACCAGCCCCATCCAGCCTCGATCATCCTCTACCCAAATCTGTCCCCGGACTCCCCGTAACAGGTGAAATCAGTGCATTTGACTACATAGTGTATACCTTGATGTTCTTTTCACCTAGCAAGTGTTTCGAGGTTGAGCAGTGGCTCATACATCCTCTTTTTCTCCCTGACTCTGACTCGTTGTATAGAGCTGGCCAACAGTGCTCAGCTAGCAACGTTGTCCAGTAACCCTAAGTTACGCTGGGACTTCTTCACTTCACCAGGTAAAATGATTGGCTAAGCTTTGCCCCGCTCCATGATGTGGAGTTTTATCACTAGGCATTCCATTGGCTAAAAAACACCGTATGTCCTGTTGCTCTAATCACACACTGACTGTTTGTCGGTTTTACACTCTGTTTTGTAATGTCTTTGTGTTGAGTCAGACACAATTTGGTGTTCCCAAGACATTTCCTTGATCATTCCTGATTTTAATGTCTAGTAATGTCTCATCTTTTCTGAACTAACTAAGCTATGTACAGAATATGTAATGAATAAAACAAGAAGGGCTACTGTTATAGGAAAATCGTTTCTGTTTACTGCTTAAAATAATTACCGAGTCACTGTTATCACCCCAGAGTTGATTATTTTCCTATAACGGCATGTTCCAGAGTGTTTTATTCCTCTTATACCACAGCAGCTTTCCAGTGATTGTTTATTAAAGAATGGCACACTATATGTTTTATCAGTTCATGCCTTTAATGTTGTGGGGCATCCTCAAAACAAGTTAGTTCCAGCCTCGTTTTTTTTCTCTCTCCCTTGAAAGTAATAAGACAATAAACACAGCTTGTCTTCTTGCCAAGAAACCACTCTCTCCATCCTGAAGACTTTCCCTGGTCTGTAAACTTGCTTCCAGCTTCACTCCTGACTGTTACAAAGCACTCCTTCCAAAACTGATGTTTATTTATCACCTCACTATGTCAGCAATTCCATGCGTTTTTAACCTGTTTATGTGGAGCGTTCACCATCCAAGTCTTTGTGTACGGTAAGTTGTTCATGTAGAACTGATGAAGGATTTTGGCTTTGTAGCCAGCACTACTGTTCGGGCTGTTGTTATATAAAATTAATCAACACCTTTGAATCGAGTATTTAATGGTGCTGTGGTAAAAGTGATCATAAAGTTTTACTAAAAATGGAATCATTGACCGTTTATAATTAATCATTTAACTCCAGTGGTGCTTGAAAGTTTGTGAACCCTTTAGAATTTTCTATATTTCTGCATAAATATGACCTAAAACAACATCAGATTTTCACACAAGTCCTAAAAGTAGATAAAGAGAAGCCAGTTAAACAAATGAGACAAAAATATTATACTTGGTCATTTATTTATTGAGGAAAATTATCCAATATTACATATCTGTGAGTGGCAAAAGAATGTGAACCTTTGCTTTCAGTATCTGGTGTGACCCCCTTGTGCAGCAATAACTGCAGCTAAACGTTTCCGGTAACTGTTGATCAGTCCTGCACACTGGTTTGGAGGAATTTTAGCCCATTCCTCCGTACAGAACAGCTTCAACTCTGGGATGTTGGTGGGTTTCCTCACATGAACTGCTCGCTTCAAGTCCTTCCTCAACATTTCGATTGGATTAAGGTCAGGACTTTGACTTGGCCATTCCAAAACATTAACTTTAAGGTTTCTTATGCTGGCATGCAGTGTTTTCTTTCTCCAAACATAACGCTTCTCATTTAAACCAAAAAGTTCTATTTTGGACTCATCTGTCCACAAAATATTTTTCCAATTGCCTTCTGGCTTGTCCACGTGATCTTTAGCAAACTGCAGATGAGCAACAATGTTCTTTTTGGAGAGCAGTGGCTTTCTCCTTGCAACCCTGCCGTGCATACCATTTGTTGTTCAGTGTTCTCCCGATGGTGGACTCATGAACATTAACATTAGCCAATGTGAGAGAGGCCTTCAGTTGCTTAGAAGTTACCCTGGGGTCCTTTGTGACCTCGCCGACTACTACACGCCTTGCTCTTGGAGTGATCTTTGTTGGTCGACCACTCCTGGGGAGGGTAACAATGGTCTTGAATTTCCTCCATTTGTACACAATCTGTCTGACTGTGGATTGGTGGAGTCCAAACTCTTTAGAGATGGTTTTGTAACCTTTTCCAGCCTGATGAGCATCAACAACGCTTTTTCTGAGGTCCTCAGAAATCTCCTTTGTTCGTGCCATGATACACTTCTACAAACATGTGTTATGAAGATCAGACTTTGATAGATCCCTGTTCTTTAAATAAAACAGGGTGCCCATTCACACCTGATTGTCATCCCACTGATTGAAAACACCTGACTCTAATTTCACCTTCAAATTAACTGCTAATCCTAGAGGTTCACGTACTTTTGCCACTCACAGATATGTAATATTGGCTCATTTTCCTCAGTAAATAAATGACCAAGTATAATATTTTTGTCTCATTTGTTTAACTGGGTTCTCTTTTTCTACTTTTAGGACTTGTGTGAAAATCTCATGAAGTTTTAGGTCATATTTATGCAGAAATATAGAAAATTCTAAAGGGTTCACAAACTTTCAAGCACCACTGTAATAAAGCGGAAAGTAGTCCATTCAGACCTTCTGCTAGTTTCATGTGATAATAATAATAATTGAACAGATTTGAAAGTTGGAACAGAAGCGTTGATTTGTGTTGCACAAGAACAATCTATCAGGACCACTTATGTGAAATACCATATTGACAAAACTGATAATTCTCCACTGTGTAGGTTGTGTAGGCAGAAAGGTGAAAGCGTAAGCCATATAGTTAGTGAATGCAGCAAATTGGCCCAAAAAGAATACAGAAGAAGGCATGATAGCATAGCCCGTATTGTCCCCTGGAAGCTGTGTGGAAAATGCGGGTTAGAAAGGTGTGAGAAGTCTAAAGTCTTTCCCGCACCACATGGCGCATTAGGCGGCGCCAATCTCGGTTTCTGTAGCCTTCGGCCTCTCGCCTATTACATAGCTAGGGTTACAGTGGGGGGCTAGTCCACTGGTAACCACGAGAGTTTGAGAAACTCTTGTGTGAGAAATGGTATGAATGTAAACCAGAAGGAGTGACAGAAAATGAAGACATGAAGTTGTTGTGGGATTTTAATCTGCAACGTGACAATGTAATAGAGGCAAGAAGGCCTGATCTGATCATCATTTACAAAAAATGTATAATGATTGACAGTGCATGCCCAAGTGACAGCAGAGTGGCTGCTAAAGAGCATGAAAAGATAGAGAAGTACCAAGACTTGAAAAGAGGGGTAACACTGCTTTGGGGTATGAAGAAGGTGGAAATAGTTCCAATCATTGTTGGTGCCTTAGGCACAGTAACAAAGAAATTGAATCAGTGGTTGGAAAAGCTGGGAATAGAGATTAGAACGGATTTGCTGTAGAAGACAGAGCTATTAGGGACAGCCAGAATTTTGTGAAAAATATTGGAAATGTGAAGGGAGAAGATTTGAGAGGAACCTTTGGTCATTTGTTATGACTCGCTTTCTTTCATGGAAAATGGCACAACATCTGTTTGTGAATAATAATAATAATAATATTTATTATTATAAAGCATTTCAAATATTCTTTTTTTTTTTTAAAGATTTTTTTGGGGCTTTTTTCACCTTTATTGGATACGACAGTGTAGAGACAGGAAATGAGCGGGAGGGAGAGACGGGGAGGGATCGGGAAATGACCTCGGGTCAGAATCGAACCCGGGTCCCCGGTTTTATGGTATGGTGCCTTATCCACCTGAGCCACGACGTCCCCCGTTTCAAATATTCTTATGTGACTGTTTTATGGAAAATTAACAGTTATTCCACAAAATCGAGTTGTACATGAGCTGATAGCTGACGAGGCGCATGGCACCGAGTTGGCTGTAAGCCATGTATGACGAGATTGAATGGAATAACTGTTTTATTCTATCCACGTTCACTGGATGTTGAGAAATGGACAATTATTTTTTGCAATTTCGATGAATTAAAAACTTTATACAGAACGTCCGACAAAATAATTTCCGCTTGGAATGTAAACAAACCGACAAAATGACAGTAGCAATTTGTGAAAAATGCGATAATAATAATTCTTGAAAAATTAAAAAAAAGATACATTCTTACTATCAAATACTTTTTATTCCATATTGTTGCTTTGTATTTTGTAATTTTTGGGGTTTTCTTCTTCTTCTTCTTTAGAGGTTTTTTTTTTTTTTTTTGGTGGTTGGCAAACCAACTTGAATAGAGAAAAACAAAATGGCAGAGCGTGTTGTTGAACCAACCAAGCATGAAATAAAAACTACTCAAAAACAAAACCCCCAAATTTATCAAGTATTTAAAAGAAACAGAAATAGCTAAAAGAGTATAGTCCCGTCCCGTCCCCCAAATATCTGCCGTTCCACACTCCAGCCCTGTTGGTGGCGGTAGTGCACCTTTGTTTTTCTCTACTCACAGTATATGAGCTGATAGCCTAGTAGTAGTCAATCGGCGCACGCGATTGCTCATATCCAGTGAATGCGGATAGAATAATTGTTATTATCTTCTTAGAATTATCTAGCATGGAAAAGTAAGCTTTAGATTTCTGGAGGAGTCAAATTGGATTTGTTGCATTTGGTATGTACATGTTCTTGAAGACAAATTTGTGGCAACATAAAATCAGCGTTAAGGCAGGTCAGTGCAGAGCCTCGCCTAACCGTAGGCCCTGTGGTGACTTCCAGAACTCTGCTTACACCCACCTGCATCATGCCTCTAGCAAGCAATGTGGATGTGCGAACAGATGTAACTACAGTCCAAGTAAATCGGTTGGATTTGGTCCCTTTTCATTTATGATACGGATTCAATAATTAAATCAGATTTGTCCTGCTGTGTGAACATCGTTCTTATTTTCTTACACTTAATAACTGTGTCTGTCCAGAGTGTCTGTCCAGTTTTCAGTAGCTCATCCTTTATTGATTTTTTTTTTGACTAACTTTATTTTCTCTGCTTAAATGAATGCGTCTTTTAAAGCTTTTGTCTCATTTTTCAGCAGAACCTGTCGAGAAACAACATGGAAATGGAAATGATGTAAGTCATCAAAGCAATCTCTATGCTCTTTCCTCATTCTAGATGACTTTTCTTGCTATTTCTCCTCTGGTATTGAAGTTCATGGAAAATTACATTACAGGCATTTAGCAGACGCGGGGTGAGGTGCCTTGCTCAAGGGCACTTCAACTGTTCCTGCTGGTCCAGGGAATCAAACTGGCGACCTTTTGGTCCCAAAGCTGCTTCTCTAACCATTAGACTTCACATGGCTTCCCATAAATAGAAATATAAATTTAATGATAAGCAATAGCATTAGTTAATAATTTATCAACAGGAAACTGGATTTCTACTTCCTGTACTACAACTACATTTTTACGCTTACTGACCAGAAGAGAGCATAGCAGGATATGTCTAAACTGTCGTACTTTTTCCCTTTACATGCTTTCTTTCCTTTTGTAGAATAGGGACACTCTTGGCTTGGGAGTAGTTTTAGACCAACTCTGTCTGTCCCCTCATTTCTTCCCGTTCCGTATGTGTGTGTGCATGTGTGGACCCGAATATGTGCGGATGTGAAAACGGTACGGTCAGGTCGCCCCCACGGTTTTGAATCTGGTGAAGCGGGGTGAGCACTTTTCATGGGATCCTGAGGAAGAGCGCAAACGACAAGAAAAGTGGCAGCAAGAGCAGGAACGCATGCTTCAGGTACAACAGCTTTGCTAACCAGAGCTCCTGCTTCAGCCAGACGCATGCTGGAGCTCTGAAGGCAAGCAGGCTGCAAAAAGCAATAGCAGCATTTGCTCAAGCATGTTTTACCTCCACAGTCTACAGTACTAATCAAATAAATTAAGTTGTACCTTCTTAAATGGTGCTTAAAATAGATTTAGAAGCTTTGTCGTTTTCTTTTCTGTTTAACGACACTTAACACTGTTTTAAAGCTCCGAGCAAGTTTACTACCATGATGCGCTGTGTAATGGCAGTAAAATGCATGCATGCCTCGACCACTTTGACTTAGCTGTTGCCTGCAGCGGTTATATGTAAACAGAATTCAGCCTAAATAAAGTATTAAAATCTTTGGAAGGCTTTCCCAAGCACCAAGTTTTGGAAAAAAAAACCTAGGTGATGTGTTTCAGCCTTGAGAACCTGAGGCATGTTTCAGTCCCTTAATCACGGTGAAATTCACTGCTACTGCATCTAAACCAGGGTCTCTGAACTCCAGTTCCACTGTACTGTGAAATTTCAAGGTGTGTTTGGAGCTGGGAATATTGGAAATTGAGCAGGACGGTGGATGTTCAGGACTGGAGCTTTTTGTCAGAAATCCTGACCTAAATCCTGCATGGTGCATGGGTCACTTTGCTTAAGATAATTAAGCTTGTGTGTGGGTGAGTGTGTATGTCTATGCATCATTTAGAGCAAAAATTAAATGCACAATCTGATTTGTACAACTGATCAGTCCAGGAGGAATCGTTGTTAGCAGAAGATTATCTTCATACAGTCAGTTGTAAAGCTACCACACATGCTGAAAGACAGAACACATGTCCTTAAAGCATGGATATTTAAGTTATTCCACAAAATCAAGTCGTACATGAGCTGATAGCTGACGAGTTGCGTAGCGCCAAGTTGGCTATAAACCATGTACAACAAGAGTGAGTGGAATACTTGTTGTATTCTATCCACATCCACTGGATTTTGAGAAACGGAGCTTTTTTTTTTTTTTGCAAATTCGATAAATAAAAGCTGTATACAAAACGTCCGACAAAATCATTTCCACTTAGAATGTAAACAAACCAGTGAAATGACAGGAGCAATTTGTGAAAAATGCTATAATACTGTAATTCTTGAAAAATTAAAAAAAAGATACGTTTTTACCATCAAATACTTCTATTCCATATTTTGTTGTTTTTTTTGGGGGGGGGGTTGTTTTCGAGTAGTTTTTATTTCGTCCTCGTTTGGTTCAGCAACAAACTCCGCCATTTTGTTTTTCTCTACTCACAGTATATGAGCTGATATCCTCGTAGTAGAGTAGCCAATCGGAGCACACGATTGCTCATATCCAGTGAATGTGGATAGAATAATCCATGTTGTGCTCCTTTATCCAGCCATAAATGTCTCCAAACTCTTTTTCTTCCCATTTAAAACGTTTTCTCCAAGGATTACATTGCGACTATTATACGGATGGTTTGTTTCTGTTTATGCAACCCCATTTGGCATGAGCCCGGATCACACTGATCCATGATTGATGAGGATTTTCATTGTATAATCCGATATGGGGAACACGTTATCGCACAAACTGTTGTAGAACTTGGCCAAGATTTTATTGGGATCATTTTGTACAGTATGACAAGTAATACTATTTAAAAAACGGTGTCCTCCACAACCACTGGAATTCAGAGTGGTTTTAATTTTAAATCGTCTAGAAGTAATGGGTACAGATGATCATTTACAAATATTAGCTGTACTGTGTTGCATATTAACCATACAAATGAGTCATAAAGTCTCCTGAAAGATTGTGCCTTTAAAATGTTACTGCTCTACTAATTCGGGCTGTCCCTGGGCTGCTGCATCTCTGTCTGTCTATCTAGAAATACCCTTTCCTTAGTAATCTTTTAAATACATCATTATTATAACCATAACATCTCTTTTGAGCAGAACAGTAACACACATCAACACTTTTTTAGCACATGGATTATTCAGTAGTTGTGTGGAGATGCTGCGTTGAGAAAGCAAAGCCATCAGAAGGCATTTTTATTTCCTGACATGTCTTTGCATTCCTTTTGGGTTTGTCTGTTTGAGCAGGAGAAGTACCAGCGTGAGCAGCAGAGGCTGAAGCAGGAATGGGAGAGAGCCCAGAAGGAAGTGGAGGAAGAAGAGAGAAGATACCATGAAGAGGTAACTCCATTCTGTAATGGCTGTGTTCGGAGTTGGTGATTTATGTCTGTGATGCCGATATACTGTATCATGGGTTAATCAGCTGCTTGGTCGATTTCTGGGTGCACCGTTCACATTATGGAAATCACCTACCGTACATGTAGCTCACACCTCTTAGACTGGTACCAAAATCCAGAATTATGACACCCAAAGGCATTTTTGAGACAAAGTCGGCAAACAGTTTTATTTTGTCAATTTGGGTGTTCCGAATTCAAATCTGCAATATGCTGAGCTCTATCTGACCTCTGTTGACCTCTAGAGGTCATTGAACTTTGGGCCTGTAAACATCTCAGCTGAACCCAGTTTCTCAGCTTTCTAAGGAATGAAATGTACTAAAATGATTAATGAAGTTAGCAAATGGCCTTGTTTGTTAAATGTTTGGGTGCTGAATTCATTTTTCATTTGTAAAACGGCATATGACCTCTGATAACCTCAAGGTCATTAAACTTGGCCTATTGAGGTATTTCACTCACGTGACCAAGTCATGTGATGCTGCCATTTTGGACGTCACGGCTCGAATCAGTTTGAATGCGAGGAAGGCGACAAACGAAAAACATAAAAGAAAAAGGAGCGAGATGCAGAAAACACCTTCACTATCCAGCGACGTAGGGCATTTACAGGGCGAGCAGAGGGAGAGGTATTTGCAAAAATTGAGGTTAGCAGGCTTAGAGAATGCCGTTTACCTGCTTCCACCAGGATTGTTCACTGACGTACGGAAGTACACGAAGCCCTCGTCTTTACCTGACTTCGGCCCACATGATCTGTATCCTATGTCGTTAAAAACCCATCGCCATACACAGGTATTGATCTGAAAGCGTATAAGAGTTTGGATGCCTACAAATATTTTGTGTCAGGCTGGGTAACATGCCTACATCAGTGGGTCGTCCCTGGAGCCGGTGGTCGCCATCTTATTACAGCTAAGGTTTGTTCACATTTTCATTTACTTTCGGTCCTCAGGATAAACAAAATGTTATTAAATGTCATTGAAATAACTTCTTAGTCTGTTGAGACATGGCCCGTTATAAATTTGCTGTTACCAGGCAATGACTAAGAACTGTATTATTAGGGTCGGTGTCTGTGTTGTAGCAGTGTACTAGCAGCTAGCTGTTAGCACTAGCTAATGTCAACAACATCGTAGCTGGTATGTTACTGTAGCAATATTTACGTTCAGTCATTTGGATGACTGTTAAAACCTTTCAGTCTCAAGTTTTTCCTTTACTGTATTTACTAGTTTACTGAGCTAGCGCGCTCGGCCAAGCCGGGAGCCATCGCGCGCTCTCCGGCCGGGCCGGGAGCCATCGCGCGCTCTCCGGCCGGGCCGGGAGCCATCGCGCGCTCTCCGGCCGGGCCGGGAGCCATCGCGCGCTCTCCGGCCGGGCCGGGAGCCATCGCGCGCTCTCCGGCCGGGCCGGGAGCCATCGCGCGCTCTCCGGCCGGGCCGGGAGCCATCGCGCGCTCTCCGGCCGGGCCGGGAGCCATCGCGCGCTAGCTCAGTAAACTAGTAAATCCAGTAAAGGAAAAACTTGAGACTGAAAGGTTTTAACAGTCATCCAAATGACTGAACGTAAATATTGCTACAGTAACATACTAGCTACTGTTGTTGACATTAGCTAGCTTGCCGTCCAAAATGGTGGACACCGGGGCGTCACGTGACCCTGTGACGTCAGGTGAAATACCTCAATAGGCCTATGCATTTAACGGCATTTTTAAACTGACTTCACTCCCCCAAAAAGAATATGAACAGACAAAAAACAAATAGAAAGGAACAAATACAACATTAAATGCCAGTCCATGTACATGTGACTTACTTTTCACAATGAGAATGCCTAGGCGATCACCTTACATAACATTGCATTACATTTAGCGGTTATTGTTTATACAAAGCTACTGAAAAAAGGACAGATTCAGCAGCATACAAAATGTGGGGGCATACAGGGTATACAGGTTAATCAGGGTTAGTATATATGAGAGTTTTTTTCTTTGTTGTTTGTTTTTTGTAAAGGCTTTACCCCGTTTAAAACAAAACAAAAAACAAACAACAAAGAAAAAAACTCTCATATATACTAACCCTGATTACCCTGTATACCCTGTATGCCCCCACATTTTGTATGCTGCTGAATCTGTCCTTTTTTCAGTAGCTTTGTATAAACAATAACCGCTAAATGTAATGCAATGTTATGTAAGGTGATCGCCTAGGCATTCTCATTGTGAAAAGTAAGTCACATGTACATGGACTGGCATTTAATGTTGTATTTGTTCCTTTCTGTTTGTTTTTTGTCTGTTCATATTGTTTTTAGGGGAGTAAAGTCAGTTTAAAAATGCCGTTAAATGCATAGGCCTATAGGCCAAGTTTAATGACCTTGAGGTTATCAGAGGTCATATGTCGTTTTACAAATGAAAAATGAATTCAGCACCCAAACATTTAACAAACAAGGCCATTTGCTAACTTCATGAATCATTTTAGTACATTTCATTCCTTAGAAAGCCGAGAAACTGGGTTCAGCTGAGATGTTTACAGGCCCAAAGTTCAATGACCTCTAGAGGTCAACAGAGGTCAGATAGAGCTCGACATATTGCAGATTTTAATTCGGCACACCCAAATTGACAAAATAAGACTGTTTGCCGACTTTGTCTCAAAAATGCCTTTAACTCCTTAAATAAGCACTTTTTTTGAATTTTGGTACCAGTCTATCTGAAGTTGCCAGATTTTTCTTGAGGAATAGCTTCCAGGAAGGGTTTTTCAAGAGCATCTTGGCCACCAGCAAGCCTTTAAGTCTGGAAAAAAGAAGGACTGAAGAAATACATTTTTGATTTGATGTTTAATGTAATATGTAACGAGACAATTTAAAAATGAAAAAGGAGAGGCCGTAGCTCATCCCGGCCACTGGTGTTGTGTGCGATTCTGTAGGAGGAGTAGCGATTTTTGTGAAATTGCATATGACCCCTGTGTAGTCCCATCCATGGCAGGTGGCCCCACCTGGTGAACAACTCTTGTTAGAATACGTCTTTAGAGTCTTCTGGGTGAGTTTCAGTGAAAACATCCTAGCAGTTTAGGAACAGTAGTATTTGGTGTAACGAGTCACCCAAAATTTTCAAACGCCCATAAAATGTTAAATATGGCAGGTGGCACCACCATCTTGATAACTTTTATATAGACCAACCTGGGGAACATTCCTTATGAGTTTGATTAAAATTTGATCACTCCTGTAGGAGGAGTAGCGATTTTTGTGAAATTGCACGTGACCCCTATGTAGCCTCATCCATGGTAGGTGGCGCCGCCTGGTGAACAACTCCTTTAAGGTATACGTCTTTAGAGTCTTTTGTGTGAGTTTCAGTGAAAACGTTCCAGCAGTTTCCGAAGAGTAGCATTTAAAGTTAGACTGCCTTTCAGATTTTTCAAGTTTAGGTCATAAAAAGAATTTTCCCTGACACCCAATTATTTTTGTTTAGTGGATCGAAAGCTACTGAATTCGAATCACAGACTTCAAATTTTATGAGGTTTTTTTTTTTGGTTTGTTTGTTTTTATAGAACAATTAATTGAATTCAGGGCCATGTAAATTCTCCACTATTTTTCCTGCTTCACCATGACCCATTTCAAGATACTACATCATGCATCACGTGGTGGGCTTTCCCCATTCATGCAAGGCATTGTGGGATACAAATTTGAAACAGGAGAGAACGTGAGTGTGCGAATGAAACATGAAAGACCGACTACAGTAACGGAAAGCAAGAAGAAAAGGCATGATGCTGCGAAGGAAAGGAAACACAGGACGCAAACTACAGTAATAAATATCGGTGGTCAGTGAGCACCTCGGTCTGTTCAGCTGTTCATTTAGCGACAGAATGATGCAATTGTCAGTGCATGGTCAAGGTAAACCTGTAGATGGCAGTAATACAACACTGGATGCCAGCTGCCGGAAAATGCAAAAGAAGAAGAAGGTGGTAAACCTACGCATGCGTACACCGGACTTCCTCTGTCTGCTTGACTGCGCGAAGCAAGCGATTTCACGCACATTATTTGCTCGGGAATCCCCTCAAATTAAAATAACTTCCCAGCCACAGAATGGCCTGATTTTTTTTTTTTTTTTGGGAGATATTACAGAAATAAACATGTATCACAATGACTAAATTTCAGAGGAAACTATATTTCACCGAATTTATGAAATCGAAAGACCGTCTAGCTTTAACATGACGAGTCACCCAAAAATTTCAGATGCTCATAAAATTGTAAATATGACAGGTGGCCCCACCATCTTGACAACTTTTATGCACACCCACCTGGGGAATATTGTATGCGAGTTTGATCAAAATCCAATCAATCCTGTAGGAGGAGGAGTGATTTTTGTAAATTGTGGACAGATGACGACGACGGACGGACAACGCATGATCTAATGCCGGATGAGCTAATAAAAACTAATATATAGATTTAGGCACTGCCTAAAAGCGGAGCTCCCATCTGTTTCTGGGTTGTAGAATTTTCTTATCATAGCCAGTCTCTTTTGTTTTATTTCTTTACTGGCTATCACTGGCCACTAGGCGGTGTGTATGACTGGTAATTACTAACACTGACCAGTAGGTGGTGTGTATGACTGGTAATTACTAACACTGGCCACTAGGCGGTGTGTATGACTGGTAATTACTAACACTGACCACTAGGCGGTGTGTATGAGTGGTAATTACTAACACTGGCCACTAGGCGGTGTGTATGACTGGTAATTACTAACACTGGCCACTAGGCGGTGTGTGTGACTGGTAATTACTAACACTGACCACTAGGCGGTGTGTATGAGTGGTGGTACACGTACACGGACAAACCACAAAAAATCGACTCGATTACCATTTTTTCTTAGGTATGGTGCTCCGCTGGGAGCTCCGCTAATATGAATATTATGATTGAGAATGTGACACTGTTCATAATCTTATCCATAATAATTCGGTCCTTGAGATAAACAAGGTTTCAGATTAAGAGGCGTCTCCTCCAATGTCCTCCGTGTGGAGGGAAAAAACTTTTTGTTGACTTTAAAGGGACAATACTTTTGGCAAGACAATACCATTAATTCACTAATTAATACTGACATTTACTGAATCAGAAATGCTTTAGTAATCCCAAGGGGAAATGGAGTATGTATTTAATATTGGCCTTGAAAGGCTTGCCATCATTTGAGTGTATTTACAGCCCAGAACATGAATTGCAGCATGAAAAGTTGTAGTTACGTCAAACTATAAGACTGTAGCGTTGGACTGCTCTGTTCCTACTGTTCCTCCTTCAAGACAATATCACGCAACAAAAAATAAGGTTGAATACACACTGAATATGGCCCTAACTTTGTAACTGTCACATCCTTACACTTCTTACAGATTATACTATTTATTTTAGCATTATTTTCTATCAGTTTTGATTGTGTCTTCATTGACCTCTTGAAGGAGCGTAAGATTCTTGAGGAAACAGTGGCTCCTCTGACGCCCAACTCTCCCCTGCTGTCTCCTCCATGCTATAAGGACACTGCTCTCACACAGAACAGCATCGTTTGTGACTGGGAACGCAAGCAAGTGCAGTTGGAGAAACAGATGGTGAGCAAAGATGAGGAGATGTATTCATTTATTCTATCCACATTCACTGGATATGAGCAATTGTGCGCTCTGATTGGCTGCTTTACTACTAGCTCATATACCATAAGAAGAGAAAAACAAAATGGTGGACGGTGTTGCTGAACCAACCGAGGATGAAATAAAAACTCTACTTGAAAACAAAACCCCAAAAAGTATCATCAAGTATTTAAAAGAAACAGAAATGGCTAAAAGAATGTAGGGTTTTTTAAATTATTATTATTTTGTCGGACATTTTGTATAAAGTTTTTATTTATCGAATTTACAAAAATTAAAAATGTTCTGTTTCTCAAAATCCAGTGAATGTGGATAGAATAAAAGTTTTTCCACCCATTCTCGTTCTACATGGCTTATGGCCAATTTGGCACTACGCGCCTCATCGGCTGTCAGCTCATGTACAACACGATTTCGTGGAATAACTGTTAAGTATGCATGGGAAGATGAGTGGGAGATGCATTGAAGGATGCATTGAAAGCTGTATGAGAGGATGTGTGGAAAGAGACATGGGCAATACTTTGGGGTGGAGGAGGGGTGTAGAAGGATGCATGGGAAGATGAACGTATTAGAGAATTTACGGATGATGAATTGGGGATGCCTGGAAGGATGAAGCGGAAGGGAAATGGATGGACCCGTGCGATAAAGCATGAGAGTATGCATGAATACTAAACATAATACTGTACTTTTTTCATTCAGGTGGAAACTTTGGACAATGAGAGGCAAATGGAAAATGGGAGGAAAGAACCAATAAGGGCAAATGAAGAACACTCTCAGACATCAGGACGGTCAGTCCTGCTAAACAGACATCGATCTGAACCAATGGTAGATCTGTTGGTATGTTTCTCCCTCCTCAGTTTGGTCTCTTTGCTTGTGGTCTTGTATTACAGAAGTCCTCAAAAGCCAAGGTGTGACCAGTTACTGAGCCACCCTAATGGACAGCAAGAAGGAGGAGCAGGAGGGCAGAGCAAGGTCCCTGAACACCTGCACACCAGTCAAGGTAAGTCCAACAATCTTTTGACACCTCCTTTAACTTCCCAATAGTTTGCACTCACTTCTTTTCTTCTTTTCTTGAGAAGAAAGCCAAAACCATTGCATAGTGAAATGTTCTGAAGTACTATGCTTTTAGGAAATGATACTGGAAATAATCAGTTCAGTTACTTGTAGGGAAAAATATGCCTACTGAACATACACTCACTGGTTACTTTATTAGGAGCACCATAGTACAATCCCAATTCCAAAAAAGTTAGGATGCTTCGTAAACTGTAAATGATAATAATGTGAAGATTTGCAAAACATGGAAACTCTATATTTCATTGAAAATGGTACAAAGACAACAGATCAGATGTTGAAACAGAAATTTTATTGTTTTTTGAAAAATATATGCTCATTTTGAATTTGATGCCAGCAACACGCTTCAGAAAAGTTGAGACTTTTTACCACTATGTTGCATCACCTCTACTTTTAACAACACTAAACGTTTGGGAACTGAAGAGACCAGTTGCTGTAGTTTTGAACGAGAAATGTTATGTTGTCCCATTCTTGCCTGATATACTGTACAATTTAAGTTGCTTAACTGTTCGGGGTCTACCTTGTCATATTTTGTGCTTCATAATGCGCCAGATGTTTTAAATGGGTGACAGGTCTGGACTGCATGCAGGCCAGTTTAGCACCCAGACTCTTTTACTACAATTTTAATATATGCAGAAAGTGGTTTGGCATTGTCTTGCTGAAAGAAGGAAGGCATTCCCTGAAAAAGATTTTGTTGGATGGCAGCATATTGCTCTGAAACATGTGTATATATAATTCAGCATTAATGATGCCTTCCCAGATGTACAAGCTGCCCATGTCATGTGCACTAATGCACCCTCATACCATCACAGGTGCTGGCTTTTGAACTGTGCACTGATAACAAGCCGGATGGTCCCTCTCCACTTTAGCCTGGAGGACGTGGTGTCCATGATTTCTAAAAAGAATTTCTACTTTTGATTCGTCAGACCTCGGGGACAATTTTCCACTTCACCTCAGTCCATTATAAAAGAGCTCAGGCCCAGAGAAGGTGTTTCTGGATATTGTTTATATCTGGTTTTAACTTGCATTTGTGGATGCAGTAATTAACTGTTTTTTCACAGACGATGGTTTTCTGAAGTGTTCCTGAGCCCATACAGTGATTTCCACTACAGACATGTCTGCTTTAATGCAGTGTCGTCTGAGGGCCTGAAGATCACTGGCATCCAGTGTCAGTTTTCAGCCTTGTCTCTTGCATACAGAGATTTCTCCAGATTCTCTGAATCTTTTAATGATATTATGTAGCATAGATGATGTGATCCCCAAATTCTTTGCAATTTTACATTGAGGAGCGTTATTCTTAAAGATCATAGGCTACGGTTTTCAATTTATGCATATTTAAAACTTTATATGTTAAAAAACCCTCTGTAATTTTCTTCTGGTCCCAAGAAGTATTGTTAATAAGTAATAATTAAAATAAGTTAGTGTGGATCGCGGCGGATTTCTGTTCGGCGATTTTCATGACCGCTCAGCACATGACGTCATTCAAGGCAAACAAACCGCTTGAGTTGAGTCCACTTCCATTTACTTGCATTGCTGTTCGGCTTGAGTGCAGACGTGCGTTCGGGAATTTCCAAAGAAAAACCGTGCCTTATTGTTGTGCAGTGAACTATAATAACGGAACCGGTTCAGGAAGAAGTTTTTACCTTTTTCCGAGAGAGGAGAAGAGGCGGAGAGAGTGGATTGGCTTTTTCCGGAAGAGGAGAAGAGGCAGAGCGAGTGGGTTGGCTTTTTCCAAAAGAGGAGAAGAGGCGGAGAGAGTGGATTGTGCGCATGAAACAAAAGCAAGCAGTCAAAGAAGAAATGGACCAGCAACGCTCAAGCAAAAAGGAGAAGATTCGAGGTAAACATTTTTACCTTTGCTTGCAATTGACAAGTCAAGAATCCTGAGGGATCCTGTACAATCATTGTGGAAATGAGACAAAGGGATATTTCCTCGCTCAGAGTAGGCTATAAATAGTATAATGCCATGGATGGCAGGCTAATGTGGCCTACTGGCGCACTGTCAAGTAATCGTTACCTATATCCACTAGGGAGGGCGGTTTAATTATTCTTCAAAAGGGCTCTTATTTAGTATTATGACGAAAGTAGGAATTTATCATAACTACCAGGATAAATCGTTTGGGTGCGAGTCTTGTTGAGGTCCTGGGTCACCGTGATCAGAGTCAGCCAAGTTGCTGTCCGATTCCGAGGCCGGACGGTCAAACCAGTGAGCCACATTCACCGATTGCTTTGCAACAGCCATAAGTTCATACATATATGGTTTCACCTCTTGGTATTCAATTTGGAGAGTTCCTACTTCAAAATCGCTATCGCTTTCAGACATTTTACACAACCTCTCACGACCAAAGTCCGTACACGTGTGCTCGGTTCGCAAGTAAACACAACTGCTCCTGGTCTGTTTGCCTTGAATGACGTCATGACGACAGTCCCCTGGCGGTGAAAGTGCGCATAAGTGAGATGTAAACAAACCTTCGGAAATTGGGCAAAACAGTACATTTTAACCGTTTTATTCAATTTTAGGGTGCAAATTAGACACTGGGAAGAATTGAATTCGCTTTTTGGGTCATTCTTCTAGACCAGTGGTTCTCAAACTGTGGTACGCGTACCACCGGTGGTACGCGAGCGCTCTCTGGTGGTACGCGGGGGAAAGTCATATTTTCGCATTAACATTTTCAGCTAAAAAAAAAAAAAACCTGAAACATACAGTGCATAATAAATACAACGTTTCAAAAGAAATGTGTAGCTATGTGTGAGAATGTGAAAAATTATGTCTGGCTTTTACATTTTTGTGGCAATGCAAGTCTTCAGGATTCTTTTTTTTTCCTTTTTTTGTGCTGAGATGTTTGATGTTTCACATATCTTCTGCTGAGAAAAAAAGACTTGATGTTTGTGTTATTTGTGGGCCAGATTAGGAGCATAATTTTGTAGAGGTCGAATATGTACTGTATGGCTCTGCCATTTTCATTCAGTTGCAATTTGAGTGTGTATTGCGCTGTGTATGTAGGAGTATGTGAGAATTGTTGGACAGAGTTGTAAATGTCTGATTCGGTGTTAACAACTATCAATAAATAACCATAATAAGGAATAAACATCTCTCCTGTGTGGCTGAAGCTAATAGGGAAGGCCTATGCTGCTATATTATAATGTTGGTCATCATGGTGGTACTCAGAGAGCTCAATATTTTCTCAGGTGGTACAGAGTATAAAAAGTTTGAGAACCACTGTTCTAGACAATAAAGTTGATATTCTACGTTTCACCTCCGACCATTGCCTATGACTTTTAAATTGTTGCACTGTTTGCCCATTCAGTCTTTCACACAGTGGTGAACCTCTCCTTATCTTTAGTTCTAAGAGACTCCACCTCTCTGGGATGCTTCTTTTATACCCAATCATGTTACTGACCTGTTGTCGATTAACCAGATTAATTTTTAGCATTACACAACTTTTTCAGTCTTTTGTTGCCCCTGTCCCAGCTTTTCTGAAACATATTGCTAACCTCAAATTCAAAATGAGTGTACATTTAAAAAAAAAAACTAAACTAAAATTTCTCAGTTTCAGCATTTGATATATTTTCTTTGTACCATTTTCAATGACATATAGGGTTTCCATGATTTGCAAATCTTCACATTCTGTGTTTGTTTTACACAGCATCCCAACTTTTTGGAATTGGGGTTGTAATACAGTACAGGCTACCCTCTTTCCTCTCAGAACAGCCTAAATTCTTTGTGGCATGGATTCCACAAGGTGTTGGAAACCTTCCTTTAAAATCCTGGTCCATGTTGACATGATTGCATCACATACATAATTGCTGCAAATTTGTCAGCTACACATTTATTCTGTGAATCTCCTTTTCGATGGTATCCCCAAAGTGCTCTCTTGGATTCAGATCTGGAGGCCACTGAAGAACACTGAACTCAGTGTCATGTTCATGGAACCAGTTTGAGAGGACATTGAGACATTTCCATTCTGGGTATAGCTATAAAATGGCTCAGTTGTGGTTATAAAGGGATGTTCAGCAACAATACTGAGATAGCCTGTGCCATTCAAGCAATGCACAAATGTACCTCACTTTTCCCATGTGTACATGTGCATACAGCAGCATTGTTCATATACTCATTGGAGGATTAATTGCAATGTCCTTCTGCGCCAAAACTTCTCTGGTTTCCAAGTCAAATTGTAAAGTTTGTAATGATTTCATGCACAGTGATGTTGAACACAATGACAAGTTCTGTTTCTCTTTAAAGTGCACATCCTGGACCAATTTCGTGTTTTGTTTTGTTTTGTTTTTTTTATATGAAAGTATGTCCCTTTACACACTCATCCAGAAGGGTAATTTTGCACAAGGCCATCTGTCTACAGCAGAAAAAAATAAATAACAAAACGCGTCTGGAAAAATCCCAAGGGAGTCTGGAGCCAGATTCGTGACGTCACCTGCGGAAGCGCCAGCAGGCTGCGAGAGCTTGCACGGTTTCAGTGCACAGCCTGTATAGATCAAGTTTAGCAGCTAGCGATTTTGCATTGAAATATGGAATTGTTACCTGAGCGCAATGTTACTTCACCTTTGGATGAAGAATATAATGAAGTGTCAGAATTGGGGCTTCATCTGTTTGGATTTGATGATCATTCAAGTAGTGAAGACGACGGAGACAACACCGGGGATGTAAATAATACGGTCGTTTTCTCATAAACAAACCAGCGCTGATGTAGGATTCAGAAGGAGGCGTCCTGCACGTGACGTCACGAAAATCAATGTTTGCCGGGAAATCCAAATGCCAAGTTTTTTTCAGAGGCGGCCCAATTCACCTCAAATGGCTTGATTTCAACTGAATTTTTCTGGT
Organism: Neoarius graeffei; assembly: GCF_027579695.1. Lineage (NCBI taxonomy): Eukaryota > Metazoa > Chordata > Actinopteri > Siluriformes > Ariidae > Neoarius > Neoarius graeffei. The sequence continues at coordinate 21,201,219 of NC_083576.1, read as the reverse complement.
ATTGTGCAAGGTAAAAAAATTGCACAAAATGTGACAGATATTTGACCAAAGTTTAATATAAAATAGGAGCTCTTGCTCCTGAATTTACCTGTGATATGCACTTTAAAGGCTTCTATAGCGGGTGTCATTGGGCTGTGTCTCAAATCAAAACCTCTGACCTTAAATTTAAAAGTGTTTACTAAATCTAGAAAGTCCAGATGACTCAAAATATACCTTGTGATAGGTTTAAGGGGTAAATTTTTAGTGTTTGTACTAAATAGTGGTCTAGACTAGTGCATATGTTTTGCGAGTTAAAAGATGATGTTAGTTTGGACACAGTGTCACACAGATGAAGGCCTTTTTTTCTTTGTCATTTCAACCATATACAGTTGGTACAGTACACAATTAAAACGAAACATTTCTCCAGTGCTACGTTAAACATCACAGGACTATAGTCTACAGATACAACAAAGTGCAAGAGTGCAAGGCGTGCAAAAATTGCAGGCAAAGTGCAGACAGCAAGGACGGTGCAAAAACGACAACTAGTACAAACAGTATATTGCCAACCTGCGACTTTTAATGTGTGGAAAGTTGAGTGTGCATATTGAGGTAGTATATATAAAAGGGAATAAATAAATGTAATGGTTGTGTATGTGTGAAGCATTGTAAACATTGTAAAGTAATAGTGCATTATTGTTTATTGTGCAAAGACTGCAGTGGGAGTGGTGTGTTCAACAGTCCATGTGTATCAGTCCAGTCCTTCATAGTTGAGGAGTCTGATGGAATGAAGGAAAAAACTGTTACAGAGTCTGGCTGTGAAAGCCCGAATGCTTCGGTACCTTTTTCCAGATGGCAGGAGGGTGAAGAAATTGTGTGAGGGGTGTGTGGGGTCAGCCACAATGCCAGTAGCTTTCTGGATGCAGCGTGTGGTGTAAATGTCCTTGATGGAGGGGAGAGACACTCCGATCTCAGCTGTCCTGATTATCTGCTGTAGGGCCTTGCGATCCGAGACAGTGCAATTCCCAAACCAGACCGTGATGCAGCTGCTCAGAATGCTCTCAGTAGTCCTTCTGTAGAATATTGTGAGGATGGGAGATGGGTTTTCCTGAGCCTCCGTAGGAAGTAGAGATGCTGCTGGGCTTTCTTGGCTATGGAGCTGGTGTTAAGGGACTAGGTGAGGTTCTCTGCCAGATGAACACCAGATGACTCCAAGATGCACATGGATGCCAAATTGTTAATCTCATCTCATTATCTGTAGCCACTTTATCCTGTTCTACAGGGTCGCAGGCAAGCTGGAGCCTATCCCAGCTGACTACGGACGAAAGGCGGGGTACACCCTGGACAAGTCGCCAGGTCATCACAGGGCTGACACATAGACACAGACAACCATTCACACTCACATTCACACCTACGGTCAATTTAGAGTCATCAGTTAACCTAACCTGCATGTCTTTGGACTGTGGGGGAAACCGGAGCACCCGGAGGAAACCCATGCGGACACGGGGAGAACATGCAAACTCCGCACAGAAAGGCCCTCGCCGGCCACGGGGCTCAAACCTGGACCTTCTTGCTGTGAGGCGACAGCGCTAACCACTACACCACTGTGCCGCCCCAACTTGTTAATCTCATCTCATCTCATTATCTCTAGCCGCTTTATCCTTCTACAGGGTCGCAGGCAAGCTGGAGCCTATCCCAGCTGACTACGGGTGAAAGGCGGGATACACCCTGGACAAGTCGCCAGGTCATCACAGGGCTGACACATAGACACAGACAACCATTCACACTCACATTCACACCTACGGTCAATTTAGAGTCACCAGTTAACCTAACCTGCATGTCTTTGGACTGTGGGGGAAACCGGAGCACCCGGAGGAAACCCACGCGGACACGGGGAGAACATGCAAACTCCGCACAGAAAGGCCCTCGCCGGCCACGGGGCTCGAACCCGGACCTTCTTGCCGTGAGGCGACAGCGCTAACCACTACATCACTGTGCCGCCCCAAGTTGTTAATAGCAAGTAGAAATCAGTTGTAAACGTTCCAAATAAATGATCCAGTGAGTGTATATTTTAACATCCTTTCTGTGCCAGTGACTGAGAACCCTATCAGATGCTGATAGTGACTGAAGTTGTGACTATTAAGGCAGTACAGTTTTCTCAACACTAGAGGGCAGTGAACACTAATATTACATCAGCATGTCTTTTATGCACTGGTATAATCCAAGGGTGATTTGAGTCCATTAAATCTTGGTGAATTCCCTGCTCAAATGCGTTTAATATGTATGTTTAGCAAGGGAAAATCATCAGACTGAATTATTAAATTGTGCTGGACTTCACTGAATCATGCTAAAAGGTATTCATTGTCTTTCTGTTGCACCTTAAGGGATGCATAGGATGGTTAAATAATTTTGGCTGGCTTTGAGTGGTCTACCAGATATATGCCATTCAGCTAGCATGATATTGAACGAGTCTAAGAAGAGTTTAATAAAAAGCCATTATTATTATTATTATTATTATTATCTCATCTCTCATTATCTCTAGCTGCTTTATCCTGTTCTACAGGGTTGCAGGCTATTATTATTATTATCATTATTATTATTATTATTATTATTATACATTCTCTTCACATCAGCACTCTCGAAGGCCAATGCTAGCTTACCAGCAGCTCGGTGCTGTTAGCCTGACAGTCCAGTTCCCTTCCAGCCAGTGCAACATTCAGCAGTAGTGTTGGCGAAGGCCAACACTAGTGCAGTCAAGCCAGTGCTACCATGAGCTACTAGCATAGGCTAACGACCGAGAAACTAAAATTTCGGTCTCCAGACTCTTCTTTCATGCACACTCGCTACAGTATTTTCACTCATACTTAAGTATTCATTTCCCTATGTAATTTACTTAGTTACTTTTAAAATAAACATCGACAACTACACACAACTGCGGTAGCTGGCAGCCAAAATTCTCTCAAAATCGTCCGTATTTAACGAAGCAAACCTGGCGGCCATGTTTGTTTACAAATTGTCACAGTCGCACACTAGCACAGAAGTTTTACATCTCCGATGTACGACGTCGTGTTGTCTTGACAACGTGCAATATTGTAACAATATAGCACGCTCATTCTCCACTGGGTAGAGTGGCGTAATAGACTAGGATAAGCGATAGGCTAACAATATTGCGTGCTATTTAATCAAATGAATGAAACCCACTAGAAAGGAATAGAATGTGTGTGTGTGTGTGTGTGTGTGTGTGTGTGTGTGTGTGTGTGTGTGTATACACACATCTATACATACATATATACACATACATACATATATACACATACATACATACATACATACACACACACACACACACACACACACACATGTATGTGTATGTATGTTATTTACCAGCTGGGAGGTTAGTATTATGAAATACTGTGACCGAGGTCTTGAAAGTACTGAGCAAGGCCCTCTGGGCTGAGGTCAGTATTCAAGGCCGAGGTCACGGTATTTCACCATACAGACCGATCTTAAGCTGGTAAATAATATATTTATTTTTTTCTTTACCAAATTCTAACAGAAAATGAGAGCGCCCGAAAGGGAAAACCAAGCCGAGCCGCCATTTTGAATCCTCGTTCACGGCTGTAATGCAAATGGCTTCCTCCTCGGTATACAAGTGCACTTCCATGGCAGGAAAAAACTACATTTTGCCGCCTATGTAGTCCCCTATTTATACAAAATTGAGTCATTCAGGATTCAGCCATGTTTTTGCTTGGCCTTAGCAACAGTTACAGGTTTTTAGCTTTCTCCTGAAATGTTTTCTTTTATTTCTTCTTCCTCAGGGTAGTAAAACTCGCTTTCGCTGTGACCACTGTCGTTATCGCTATCCATGCTGTAAAATTAATGCTATTCTCCTGAGAAATGCTGGCAGAAATTTACAAGATTTTTCATAAAAATCTTATAAATAAATCTTCTAAAAAAGATAAATGTTGACAACAGTTGCGACTATGTTTATTGTTGTTGTGAATGAGCGAGTCACCAGAGGTCCGTAACTGGGGTCCGTATCGTAGGATACGGACCTGCTCGCCAGCCAAGCAGGATTTGATGAAAACTGCACCGCGAAAAAAATAAATGTTTTTATTCCATAGAAAGTGTGTCCTATAGGTATAATAATGTGCAGTATGTATTGTAAAATGATGCATGACTGTGTTTGGTATAGATGCCTCATGGAGCAGTAAGCAGCAGCCATCATCAGAGCCCTGGCAAAAGCCTGCCTCACAGGACAGTAACAGAAATATCCAGCCAGCGCCTGGTAGTCGTAAAAGGTGTGTGTTTGAGTGTGGTTAAATGTGCAAGGTACAGTATTTATGCTTGTGTTGTCTTTACAATGTTTGCAGCCACATAATCCGCGTGCACCCGTTCTGCATCTCCACCGAAGCTTTTCAGGTTCCATTTTCATGGCTGAAGCTGTGAGCATGGAAATGTGTGTGAATGAGTGTGGCTTCTGCTCCTCAGGTCTGGCTCCATAGAAAATGCCGGTGCAAAGTCATCATCACAGTCCATCTCGCATACAGACACACAACAACCGCCGTCCCCAAACAGGTACACGGGCGGTGCTCTCTTTGTCTGTTTATCGCACATTCTTTTCTCAGCCACAAGGGGGCACACTTTCTCAAGGTTTAACATTCATTCTCCAACCACACCCTTTTTAATTTTTTATTTTTTTTTTAATTGTGCAGCCATGCACGTATTGCCACCACTGCGGATGTCTGTGTGATGTGTTAACTTCTAACATAAAATATGCCGTGTGTGTAGATCTGTGAGCGGGAAGAAGCTGTGCTCAAGTTGTGGTCATCCACTTGGTAAAGGAGCAGCCATGATTATCGAGACTCTCAGCCTTTACTTCCATATTCACTGCTTTAAGGTCTGTATACTGCTGTGTGTACCTTCAGATATACTGTTCTTCCTTTTCAGTGTCTATTATGTTCACTAAACACTCTTTGTTTTGTCATTCCCCCCCCACACACACGCATGCACGCACACATCTTTTAGTGTGGGATCTGTAAGGGACAGCTAGGTGACACCTCCACAGGAACAGACGTAAGGATCAGGAACGGTCTGCTCAACTGTCATCAGTGCTACATCCGCTCTCGTTGTGAGTCACCTTTAGACGCACGTATATGTACCCATTCTCCAAAATGTACGTCTTGCCAGTGCGATCATCAATTAATCTTCAAAAATGATACTACAGTATACGTAACTACTTTTTATTAAAGATTATTTTTTTCATGTTTGCCGATTAACTGAATGATCTCCATCGTATTATGCCTTCTGTTTTTCAGCTGCTGGTCAGCCTACCAACTTGTGAGCAGGCACATTATGATTGGAGAACACCTAAACAACCCATCACAGCTTCTAACGATCACCCAGTGCTTGGACTGGTCACGTCTCCACCTTCACTAAGACCAGTGCAATATTTCCAAGTCAAAGCTAATTTGCTATCTTCGATATCTTCCAATAAACAAGCGTGTCAAAAGTGTGGTGCTTTTTCAATGTCCACCTCAGCTGATCAATAAAACTCTGCAGACTTTTTAAACAAGATGGGTTTTAAACTAATACATACAATTCCACTCACGTCACTTTAAACCAGCACACTACAGATAAGAGTCTTCTGCTGGGACTATGAGATGCTTATAGCCATTTTTGTATGTTCAAAAAACACAAACCCAATATATCTGAATGTCGTTCACCCATCACTATGTGAAAATGCGGTGTATATCATTAAAATCTCTGAGGTTGCAATGTTTATCTTGATTATGCAGGATTTACTTGGTGCAGTGGTCCCTTCCAATGACTTGAGATCATCCAATCTGTACTAATTGGGTGCCTATTTTCAGACAATACCAGGAAGATGATGTAGGCCACTGCAAACTGTTGGAAATACACACACAAAAACAACAACATTAGCGCACCATTATTTTTTTTAATCCTTCTGTGTCAGTAAAAATGAGAATTTAGAGCTGGTTTATCTAATTTGAATCGTGCTCCACCTCTGCTGCTGTTTCTCCTTCATCTTCTATCATGGTCTTCATAATGGCGGGAAGCTGGCCATAATCATGACTGGGAAGCAGACCATAATCATGGCTGCACCTGATCGATAGACATCCATTTCCCCCCTTTACATTTCCTGGGCCGAAGGAGGAAAATGTCCTCGCGTACCAAGTTAAGGTTTCTTAGTTTGGACTGATTAAGTAAAGCTCATGTATACCGACTGCTTTTGTGGTGACAAAAGCAATTGCATCTATCTTAAAGTCATTTTAAGATGGTTTTGGTTTATTAGTAGAAGGAATGTTAATGCATTGAAACAATGTGCCTTAGAATGAATGAATGAATGCACAAAAAGCAGCTTGAGATACAATATTGAATCCAAAGACTTTTGTCTTTAGTCAGGACAAAACATTTTTTTTGGCTGCAGAGAAGGAAAATTTAACGGGGAAATTTGGAAAATCTCTTTTTCTGATCTCTGCATCCTTCAGTGTGTATGTTTAATTTACACACACACACACACACACGCATACAAAAAAAAAAAAAACTGTTCTGTCTTAGAAATAAAGGTACCAAGCTGTACTTTTCCTGGTCAACTGCGTCATACCATCGAGAGTACAGCTTTTGTACCTTTTAGTGTGTACATTTTACCAGGAAATGTGAATATAGCATACCTAATAAAAATATAAAATCAGTAATAAGGGACATAATTTGACCTGAAGGACCACTTAAAGAAACACTTCATGCACCTTCCTTCCCAGGTAAAAGATAACATACTAAAGGTACAAAATATATACACTTGATGGTACCAACCCAGTGACAATTAAAAGTACAGTTTGGTACGTTTATTTCTATGAGAATAGTTGAGTTGTTTACCTAAATCTGGCTTTGGCTGATCCGTAAATGAGTCAATGAAAAACCACTTGAGGGTGTCCTGTTTCTGCACACAAATAGCAATACCAGGGCTTATGTTTATTTTAGAAACAGTTCTATTATCTGCCTAGAAACCACTCCACTAGCCGTGCTTAACACAGTCTAACCAATAGCTTTTTTTCCACGATACGTACCTGAGCATAAGGGTGGAAACCTAAAAGGCTTTTGCTAAAAAAAAAAAAATCGATTAATGTTCACCTTTCAATAATTTCAATCACTGGACATCTAATATGCTCTCATAATTTCTTGTATAGTCAGTGTTCTGCGCTTTGGGTCTGGTCGCGTAGCTATTAGTCATAACAGGCATATAGACTACATACAGAGCGGATGCATTTTGATATGGTCTAGGATGAATGACCTACCTTGGGAATGATATCAAATCTAAGGTATATTTATTGTGATCTTCGAATGTACACTATTCGAATATAGATTACTTTGTTGTTCCAATGCGATTGCTTTACAGTATACTCTATGTTTATAAATAAAACTCTTGGAAAAGATGATCTGATTCTGTGTCTGTTTCTTCAGCATGTTTTGGATGGAAGCTATTAAAATATGTCTGATGTTCCTATGATATTAAATGGAAAACATGGACATGTGGATAATTATTGCATCAGAAATGGGAATATGATCCAGGTGTCCAATTCGTATTCCAGTTTTCGTTTGAATAAAATAAGTAAATACATTATCCTAACATTAACCATTTGCCCATCTGACTTGTGTGTTTTGTTTTGTTTTTTTTAATGAAGTTTGAATGTTGCTTTAATGGACCGCATAAATGCCGGCTGCTGCTGTCCAAGGTACTGAAACCGACTGTGCCATTGACCTAACCGTAATCTGCTATGAACATAAAATCTTCTCATTTATGAATCCTTTGAGTCTTTTGTAATATATAAATGAAAATTTTACAATATGAAGAAATGTAGACTTGACACAATAAGTGAATGTAAACCTAAGTTACATTGACGCGACAAGTATTCTCCAACCATAAACGCAAAGCATTTTAACTAATTCAAATATCAAATTTTCAAGGTATATAATGTCTACAATGTACATCCAAGAGGAGCCAGGACCAGTGTGGTTTCATAATTATTATTGTTTTTATCATCAACAACCATGTCAATGGTACACCTGAAAAACTATGTGCACATGTAGAAATATTTCCTTCTTAAATATAAGCATCCATTACCTACATATAAATAATTCTCAAATCCCGGACAAAACATGTTACATAATGTTCACAAAATATGTCAAATTATTATAAAAATTGAACGAAATAGACAACATGCAAAAAAAAGAAAGAAAGAAAAGAAATAAATACAATGCGTTGCATCCATTCCCTTTTTCTGAAATGAATTTGCCAGTGGTAACTTTGTAAAACATTAAAAGACTGAACTACGAGGGGCGATATGGTGTCTATGTTTTTCTAGGACGATATTATACGTATTAACACTATACAATCTGAGCCACAAAAAACACAGCCGTAGAAAGACACACAAAACGTTTAAGTATTCCTGTCAACAGTGAAATATGTACGTTTGTGCCATTTTAAGGTATAATTTGCCGTAGATCCATAGATATTTAGATGAGTGGTCTTTTTTTTTTTTTTTTAGAACCCCTGGCTCTAATGCTTTTGTAACTTCATATGTAGAAATATATAACAGAGGCAGTAATTTGTGTGTACAGACATATTATAATTTATGGTACATGAATGCTTAAAAGTCGGTGTAAACAAACAGCCATGACGTCATGTCGCACCGAGTCCGTGATGAAATACTTCTTAGGCAGTCTATCAGTTATTTATATCTATATATGGTATCAACGATCACAGCTATTCAACTAGAACCAAAAGGACGCAAAACCAAAACGATGATTAGCCTATAGCTTGGGCTAACATAAGGTCTGTAGGATATAATCATCCAGCTCGCTGTGTAAACGAATGGCTATCGAAAAAGTCACATGATAGAGACCAACACGGGTCTCGTCATTTTATGCAGTTTTTTTGTTTTTTGTGTTTTTTTTCTTCAACAGTAAGCAGAGAAAACTGGTCTCCCTCATTATTTTGGCATTCCTCCTTTGATGAGTCAATGATCAGTCCATTTTATTTCTCTCCATTCCTCTGTCTTTTTCTCTCTTCATCTACTCTGACGACCTTTCAGTTCAGAACATGCTGGTCTTTACTAAAGTGGCTTTGGCTCCGTTCTGTCTTTGTAAAGATGACAGCACGCTGGCGAACGGTCCCCCGAGAGAGTCCGGAATGGAGGTTATGGTGCCCGGGGCGGATGGCCAGCCCTGACTGGGCGCTGTGCCACCCATGCCACCCACAGTCGTCTTGGCCTGCTCGACTGGCCCGTTTCCGCTCGCGCTGACCTGGGACGCGCCGGTAGGGCTCGGACCACCACAGGTGGATGCAGGGTTCGGGTTGGGTCCGGGTCCTCCTGTGCTGTCTGGGTCGGTGGCTTTTGCTTCTTTGCTGTCCTCCTCGCGAGCGTCGGATTTCTTGCCTGAGCCGCTTTTGGCGGCGGCGGCTGCAGCTGCTGCCGCTCGCTCCTGTTTACGGAACTTTGCGCGTCTGTTTTGGAACCACACCTGCAGGAAACCATGAATAAAATGACATCTAAATCTAGCCATATGATATGCAATCAATATTTGTTAAGAAATTGTCTTCATATATGGATGATTCAGATACTATATAGGCTATAATTTCTATTGATTAGGTTAAATATGATCTGTACTATTAAAGCCTATTTCTGTTTAATAATATAATTCAGTTCAATTATTAAAAAAATAAGCTAAAAAAGAAGCATTATCATATATGTATGCAATTACACCCCTATGTTGACAAATTAAAATAGGCCTATATGTCTGTTCTAAATATCCATGTAACCGGCTTTTCTGGTATAGGCTATTTAAAAAAAAATATCTCATTTTGTACATAAATAGTAACCTATGAATCAACAGGTCTTGTTGTGTGTCTATGCACCTGTACTCTGGCCTCGGTTAGATCGATTTTCAGTGCCAGCTCTTCGCGTGTGTAAATATCTGGGTAGTGGGTCTCTGCAAATACGCGCTCCAGCTCCTTCAGCTGCGCGCTGGTGAACGTGGTGCGAATGCGCCTCTGCTTTCTCTTCTCATTTAGGCCACCGTGATCGGTAAACAACTTGTAGGGAACTGTCAAAAAAATACAAAGACAATATATATAACTGTCCTACAATTCTGTAAAAAAAAAACTTTTAGGCAATCAACAGTGCAAGTCAAAATCTAGTCAGCTCTTGTTTCAGTTTAAGAAAAGAAAAGAAAATATAGTCTATATATATTTATATAAACCAAGAGATTCCTGTATCATAGTTGGAATGCGATAAGATCAAATCACGATAAAAGATAATGTTATGAAAATCCTGGCTCAGTTGTAATCTCGTTATCTGTGAAATGTAGTTAATTGAATGTTATTGGAGGCAGGATTGGAAACTTGTCATAAATGCTTGCATCCTTTTCCACAGCTGGTATACTGTAACTTCAATCCAGTTTCAATAATGAGCTTAAGTTCTTCGTTATTTCATTATTTTCGAAGGTTTATGTCTCGTCGCAAAGTAAATAAATTATGCCTATCATTTTGGCAGCTTAAGATAATTCTGTTGGCGGTTAGGGTGTGACTGGGATAGTGTAACCCCGTAACCGAATTACCGCTTGCCTGCAATCGCTTCTAACGTGATAAATTCTTTCATTTGTGTAAGCAGATTTCGTTTGGTAAATACTAAACACATTTCCATTTTCAAATGCAATCAAGTCGTCCTCGGCTATATACCGGGCCGAGTTTCGCTCTGGCTCGGTATGGGTGCTAAACGCAGGCTTACCTGCGGCGTACGGGCTGCTCTGGTGGTCCCTCAGCGTGCCCAGGCTGCATGAGCCCGGGGTCAGAGACGGACATCCTGAGGTGGCACCAAAAGTGGTCCTGATCGGGTTGTACTGGAAGCCACTGGCTTGGCTGCACGAGCTGAAGTCCGCGTAGGCTGACGCCAGGCTCGACGTGTCCATCCCGGCCATACAGGACTCGTAGGCAGAGGAATTGAGGTATGAATACTCCATTTTATACATTTGAAAAGGCTCTGTGTAAAAGGAAAGCTGCACTCCCAAAAGAAAGAGAAAAAAATTATATATATATACACACACACACATACACACACGCACACAAACGTCAAATTGAATTAAATCGGCGAGTGCATGAAAAAAATTCGAAATTTAGCAGGAAAAAAAAAAACAGCGAGCAGAGCTGGGGAGCTTGATATTTTTGGACTAGTTTGAAGGAGACTCGTGCCGTGGTAGATGTGCACTGCTCGGCGCCTGCTCCAAAACTGCCCTCCTTTATAGGAGCTGAGCCTTGTTTTATGAAAAGCCTCCCAAGGAGCCGCCTAGCCCCAGGTCTCTAGAGCATATAGTCCTCATAATAAACTTGGCTCTTTCCGCTTGGACAATAGCACAGCGTTTGGGTCTTATTGCTAGCGCTTTTTTACATGACAATAACTCATCAGTCTATTGGGCTGGCACTGGGGGGATCGGGCTGTCCAACCTCCCTATCATTGATCCCCTGCATCTCTAATTAGAATTTAATACCCCACCATTACGCGCCAGCCTCCCCCCTCCCCCTCCCCCTCCACCACGTACAGCCCTCTCCGCTCAAACCGCCATCTTGCCCTTTAATTCAATCACACCACTTGGAAATAATGAAAGTTGGGTGACGATTCTCCCTGATCCAATTTTCCCCGAGCTTTTAAGCCTTTTAACCGACCGTACACCTTGGGCTGAATTTTCGATAGCGTGTCCCCTGTCTCTCTCTCTCTCTCTCTCTCTCTCTCTCTCTCTCTCTCTCTCTCTCTCTCTCTCTCTCTCCTCGCTTCTTCTTATCGTTATCTTTGCTGTTTTACTTGGTTGTTTTGGGTCGTTTCGCTCGAGTTTAGCATCCTGTTGTTCTCAAAGTGTAAATGTCACATCCTCAGTTGGGCAGGGGGTATGCTGGGGGCTCCAGGAGATGAAAACGCATCGTATGAGCCATAAAATCAAGATGTGGATAATAATAATAATAATAATAATAATTATTATTATTATTATTATTATTATTATTATTATTATTGCTAACTAATGTTTCGCATGAAAATATTTCCTAGGCCATAATTAGTAGCCTATTTTTAAGAAAACAGAGAATGAATGGGTGAGCATTTATTTATTTATTTATTTATTTATTTATTTGGCAGCTAGAGCGACTTAAAATCAGATTCAGAGCCATTCAATGCCTTTCATTTCCAGGCTGTGGTTTTATGCAGCCTAGTAATTTGAGAATCATTTTCTAATTGGTTTCATTGCAGTTAAGCTATTATTTTCGTTAAAGGGCAAATAACATTTCGGTAATGAGGGTAACAAACTCGTAAAATAATCATCAAGCCTCTTATCTTTATATTATTGCCCAAGTGCTTAATTTTGTTACGGTAACAAGTTGCTCGCTGGTTTTCGCCGTGACTTTCTTGGGTTCACTTAATAGAATTATTGATTCCTAGGCAAAGTATCCTGTACTGAGTTTTACAATTATTTTAGCAATTGCTAACGGTTATGTCATTCACAATTAGAGCTCACTTTCAATGGACATACCAAGTAAAGCAAATAAGTGAAGAGTAGGGTATATATATATATATATATATATATATATATATATATATATATATATATATATATATATATATATATACAGAAGCAGGATATCCACGTGTAGAGTTTGTGTATGCAAGAATAATCACGTGTAATGCAGGGAAAATATCCAATATAATCTAACAATAAACATATTTTAAAAACCAATCCCTGGTCACAGCCTGTTGACAAATTTCATCCTGTCCAAACGTAGCCTATTTTTTACAAGTTTTATAGCCTATTTGTATAGATATAGGCTACACATATAACACATTAGGTGTTGAGTTAGGCCTATTTAAAGAGCAAAAAAAAAAGTCTGGCGGAAAATCTATGGTTATCTCTGCAGCCCTGAAATAAAAATGAATAAAAAAATAAAATGCGCAGTTGTTATGAAAACCATGCGGAAGCGCAATGAAAGCGCAGATGATTAAAATGCATGAGGTGCCTCGAATAAAAACATCAAGCGTTTCACTGCTGATTTTTCTCCATCGCCTGTTTTTCTGCCTTTTTATTTATTTATTTATTTATTTATTTATTTTTCCTATTCAGTTGTTCGGCTTCTACTGTAAGAAAGATAGTAAACGACGATTAAAGTTCATTCTTTCTTGAGAGAACCCAGTCGCCTTTATGTAAATGTTCTTTTTTTTCTCCTTTTCTACACGCGAGCTTGTGGCTCCGAGTTGTACCAAATGGTTAATTTGATTAGAGGAACCAAAGACCAACTGGCCCACCGTCCTCCCTCCACGCGTCTGGCAGAGAAAAGCAGCCATCCCGAGGAATTAATCTAATAACACACAAAGGGCCGAGAAGTCTTTTTCTGATATTTTTTTGCCGAGGCAAATGGAATTATAGCTTTTGACCATCCGTTTCTCCCATTCAAATGACTCTTTCTTGTCGTGCTCTATAGTCCACCAGCCACTGAAACGCCCATCTATTATATTTTCAACATCTCCTTTTATACCATTAACTGGTTCTACGATCTGCTGGGTGGAATAAAAATGTCAGCTTCGGAACACTGGATGGATATTTAGCCGACTGTTGAATCTGACACCTGTCCACTGCACACACCAGTATAGGATTTCCCCCCCTGTCTTGTGTAAATCAACTGATTAAGCGTGCAAGCATACAGGCTTAATAGGTCAATAGCATGCAGTCTTTTAAATTAACTTTCATTTGGTCCATAAATCGTAAAAAAAAAAAAAAAAAAGGAGCTTTATGGCTGTGATAATGATAATGGTTTAATAATAGGCGTGTAATTTCGAAGTTCATCTGTGATTTAATGACTCATAAATAACAAAATCCATGTGGATTCACTTAAATAAATCAGTGAAAGTGCACCTTAAATTTCCAGCCACCAAAGTGGCTGACAATAGGGGGCGGATATTGTTAAAAAAAAAAAAAATCGCAGAGGAGAAATCCGTGTGGTCGCTCCAAGCTGGCGGAATGCGACACACACGCACACACACACACACACACAAGAGGAACAAAAAATGCCATTGTGTGTGTGGATGGATGGGACTCATCAGAAAGCCAAAAGGGGCGTGAAAAACAGAGAGAAGGCGGAGGAGAGAGACCGCTGTGTCAGACTGAACATCATGCTGAGGAAATCTTAACTTTTAACCAATACTGCAATTAATATGTGGCGCGCGCGAGATGCCCATCACTCATTCTCAATGCCCTTCAGATGAATGCATACTGTATACCATACTGACCTGTGTGTGTGTGTGTGTGTGTGTGTGTGTGTGTGTGTGCGTGCAAGCAGTAGTAACCCATTAATTGACATACATCAATAGGTTGCATGTTGTACTGTCTGCAGCACTTTAATATTATTTTATATTTAATAAATAAATAAATAAATAAATAAATAAATAAATAAACAATGTCTTAGGAAGAAGTGGAATTAAAATGGACCACTGGCTGAGCCAAAGCCCACAGATCCCAGATACAAGTCTGTCATTGATGAAATGCTTAAAACTGGTATTTTGCGTTGGACAGAATTGAAGGTTGTACTAAAAGATTGCTAAAGCGTGTCCTTTCAGACGCGAGGTCGCTCCAGTGACCCTGCAGTGATCAATCATCCAATAAGACTTGTCAATTCTGTCAGTCACTGCATCTGCACGCCTCGCTTTTAAATGTGTTGTTGTTGTTCTTGTTGATGATGATGATGGTGATGATGATGATGATGATGAAGCAAATTTCCAGTAAAAGTTTTTTTTTCTTTCCCAGTTGTATTTGGACATCATTAAATGTGACAAATTGCACGAACAACAATCTCCATTTACTGCGCCAGTGTAAATCAACAACAACAACAACAACAACAACAACAACCTGGGAAGTGATCTGACGCCAACTGTGTCACACGTAGTCAACTCCTGGATCGTGCATGTGAAACATGAGATGAGAAAATAACAGAATCTAATAATGAAATCCCGACATGCCCACCCAAACAGATAGATAGATAGATAGATAGATAGATAGATAGATAGATAGATAGATAGATAGATAGATAGATAGATAGATAGATCCTATATTCTATCATACTTAGGTATAAAGGTATAGATTACCAAATTGTACTTTGCTTATGGTTGTGAAGTGAGCAGGTCTTGTATCATTTTTTAATACCTTTTTGTACCTTTAATTAGCTTTTAGAGTAATGGCCCTTAAGGTCCAGTAAAGTATGTTTAAATGTTTCCAGGTTAAATAAAATAGGGTTAAATAGGATGATAAGGGTTTCTTGGAGTGAATAAGAACACAAAAGCAGCAACACTGAGGAAGAAGAAGAAGATGGTGGTGGAATAATAATAATAATAATAATAATAATAATAATAATAATAATAATAATAATAATAATGGCTTCCCACTGTGCAGTACAAATGTTGCAGTCCACCTACACTTGGTTACTGTGAATAGCCCACTGTATCAACGTCGTCTATTCCAGCTTTTACTTCCCTGCAGAAAAATAGACTAAGTGAGGAAGAAACCCAGTTTAGAGCTGCTGAATACGAAAA